>NW_017190252.1:0-11378 GCF_001704415.2 Capra hircus | reverse complement strand
TCTCAAGAGGAGGCGCTCTCCACAGGAAGGCGAGAGGAACTCCAGGGTCGTGCCACCATCCCATAGTCCCCCAGATGTCTCAGTCCATTCCAGGGAACATGTTTTCCCTGCACTGCCTCGACTTTCAAGCCGAGGATCGACTCACACCACGGTGGCATGTGACAGCCCTGGGAAAGCCCTCGTGGAAAGCCTCGTGGGAAAGCCTCGAGGGAAAGCCACAGATCCCTTGATCCACGAGAAGGGAAGCGCGACACTGCTGCTACAGCTCGGGAGGAAAGCGCACGTGCATGCCCCACTCGAGACGAGGACTGACTCCCCTGGGGAGACTCCAGAAGTACCCCAATATCCATTCGGCACTGGAGAGGAATCCTCAGGTTCCGGCACCGACTCCACACAAGGTCTTAGGCCCCGGCATCGACGGAGAGGAACCCCGAGAGGCCCCGAGCAATTCGCATGGGGACTGGCCTTTCCTGAGGCCACCAGATCGGTCCCTGAGGTCCCCGTCGTAAGTGGAGAGCACCTGCCGCAACTCGAGAAAATCCAGGAGGTTCTCCCTCCAGGCGAGATGAGGCCCATTTCCGCTGAGGCGTCTCCAGGCAAATCACACCTAAACTCTGGAACTTCCAAAGGGTCCTTCACACCCTTGCTGCAACTCAAGAAGTTCCCCGACATACCGTCTCCACTCGAGAGGAAGCACGAGAGTCCTGCCCACATCCAGAGGAGCCCCGTTTCGGCCTCCTAGCTCGAGAGGAGGGATCCTTTCCCTGCGTGGTCGGGAAAAAATTCCTGGCGTTCCCGTCGCATCTCAAGAGGAGGTGCTCTCCACAGAAAACGCGAGAGGAACTCCAGGGTCGTGCCACCTTTCCCAGAGTCCCCAGATGTCTCAGTCCATTCCAGGGAAACCTGTTTTCCATGCACTGCCTCCAATTTCAAGCCGAGGATCGACTCACACCACGGTGGCACGTGGGACAGCCCTGTGGGAAGCCTCGTGGGAAAGCCACAGATCACTTGATCCACGCGAAGGGGAGCATGACACTGCTGCTACAGCTCGGGAGGAAAGCGCAGGTGCATGCCCCAATCGCGACGAAGTCTGACTCCCCTGGGGAGACTCCAGAAGTACCCAAGATCCATGTCAGCACTGGAGAGGAATCCTCAGGTTCCGGCACCGACTCCACACAAGGTCTTATGCCGGGTCCAGCCCTTTGTATCCAGGGAATTCGAAGGGTGGACGGCGTTGGCGTGGAAAGACTTGTTTATTTATTAATGTAAGATTAGATTAGGAAACTATAGTGTAGTAAGAAGATTAAGTGGAGGAAGAGGGCTGAATAGCTTGGTTTACGCGGAAGGCCCAATAAAATTCCAGACAAGGAATTTGCACCACCTACGTTGGGCCACCGGCGCCCCACTTGAATATCTAAGGGTGCCTCGCCTTAAGCTCCCTTTCGTGCGGGTCTTAACAGCCAGGGCAAGTAAGTAGACCTGGCGAGCCTCCGCACTCCAGGTGGAGATTCAGCCTGAAGTTAAAGTAAAGAGCAGAGAGAAGGAAAGGTAGAGAAGAAGAAAGAGAGAGAAAGACACGGGGAGCCAGAGTCCCAAGAAACCAGGCTGAGAGACTAGTTCGAGAAGCTGGTCCGAGAAAACTGGCCCCCGGCCCCTGGCCTCCTCCTTTATTGTTCAGAAGGCCTTTTATACTTTTGATAAAACATGGAGATCAATGGATAACACAAAATTATGTAGCGTTCACAAACCCAGATTCTTTCTGTATATCATTTTGTATACAAAAGGTCTCAGGTGATTTACATTATCTTCTGGCCAAGAGGCTTGTTAACACTTTTTGGCTCTCTTCCTTAATGAATGTTAATTTTGTTTCCCCTGAAGTGTTTTTCTTTAATCTGCATCTCCTTAAAGCATTAAAGTTACATCTCTATAGAACAAAGGTGCAGTGGGTTATAACAAAGAAGGTACTTAACTCAAAGATCTAATGTTGCTAATACCAGGTCTACTACTTGTTTTTCTATATACCAACTATATCTAAAAATAAAGGATATGAAAATTTGGCAGCAAGCATTGACCCAAAAAATGAAACTTTTAATCAGTCCTATTCTAAAGATTTTGACTCCTCGAAAGCTCCTGCATTCCTAGGATGTTTTAAGCTTCCTGTGCCTCCTGCGGTCAGGAGGCCTCAAACAATCACAAGCGCAGCTGTACGAGTCCTACAGGCAGGCTAGAAAGCCATCAGAGGGTTTTTGGATTGAAACACTCTTTCAAAATGCAGAAGACTAACGCCTGAATTGACTTTTTCCAGAAAAGGTCAGAAGAGTGAAAAAGCAGAGCACAAAAACCGGCAGATTTTTGTTGGGGTACATGCTTAAAAATTTCCAGAGGGGTCCCTGAAGTCTGAGCACGCCTTGCGTATGTCAGCTTCCTTCCTCATAAACTTGTCACGGGGCGGGCTTCCTCACACTGGCTCCCGGCAGTCTTAGGCCCCGGCATCGACGGAGAGGAATCCCGAGAGGCCCCGAGCAACTCGCATGCGGACTGGCCTTTCCTGAGGCCACCAGAGCGGGTCCCTGAGGTCCCCGTCGTAAGTCGAGAGCACCTGCCGCAACTCGAGAAAATCCAGGAGGTTCTCCCCTCCAGGCGAGATGAGGCCCATTTCCGCTGAGGCGTCTCGAGGCTAATCACACTAACTCTGGAACTTCCAAAGGGTCCTTCACACCCTTGCTGCAACTCAAGAAGTTCCCCGACATACCCGTCTCCACTCGAGAGGAAGCACGAGAGTCCCGCCCACATCCAGAGGAGCCCCGTTTTCCGCCTCCTAGCTCGAGAGGAGGGATCCTTTCCTGCGTGGTCGGGAAAGAATTCCCGGCGTTCCCGTCGCATCTCAAGAGGAGGCGCTCTCCACAGGAAAGGCGAGAGGAACTCCAGGTCGTGCCACCATTCCCAGAGTCCCCAGATGTCTCAGTCCATTCCAGGGAACCTGTTTTGCACTGCCTCGACTTTCAAGCCGAGGATCGACTCACACCACGGTGGCACGTGGGACAGTGTGGGAAAAAGCCTCGTGGGAAAGCCAAAGCCAGGGAAAGCCACAGATCCCTTGATCCACGCGAAGGGAGCGTGACACTGCTGCTACAGCTCGGGAGGAAAGCGCAGTGCATGCCCCCACTCGAGACGAGGACTGACTCCCCTGGGGAGACTCCAGAAGAACCCCAAGATCCACGTCTCCCGGGTCCAGCCCCGGTGGATCCAGGGAATTCGAAGGGTGGACGGCGTTGGTGTGGAAAGACTTGTTTGTTTATTAATGTAAGATTAGATTAAGAAACTATAGTGTAATAAGAAGATTAAGTGGAGGAAGAGGGCTGAATAGCTTGGTTTTACGCGGAAGGCCAATTAAAATTCCAGACAAGGAATTTGCACCATCTACCTTGGGCCACCGGCGCCCGCTTGAATATCTAAGGTGCCTCGCCTTAAGCTCCCTTTCGCGGGTCTTAACAGCCGGGACAGTAAGTAGACCTGGCGAGCCTCCGCGCCCCAGATGGAGATTCAGCCTGAAGTTAAAGTAAAGAGCAGAGAGAGGGAAGGGGAGAGAAGAAGAGAGAGAGAGAGACATGGGGGGAGCCAGAGTCCCAAGAAACCAGGCCGAGAGACTAGTTCGAGAAACTGGTCTGATCTTTATTGTTCAGAAGGCCTTTTATACTTTTGATAAAACATGGAGATCAATGGTAACACAGAATTATGTGGCGTTCGCAGCCCAGACTCTTTCTATACATCATTTTGTATACAAAAGGTCTCAGGTGATTTACATTATCTTCTGGCCAAGAGGCTTGTTAACACTTTTTAGCTCTCTTCTTAATGAATGTTAATTTTGTTTCCCCTGAAGTGTTTTTTTTAATCTGCATCTCCTTAAAGCATTAAAGTTACATCTCTATAGAACAAAGGTGCAGTGGGATATAACAAAGAAGGTACTTAACTCGAGATCTAATGTTGCTAATACTAGGTCTACTACTTGTTTTTCTATATGCCAACTATATCTAAAAATAAAGGATATGAAAATTTGGCAGCAAGCATTGACTCAACAAATGAAACTTTTAATCAGTCCTATTCTAAAGATTTTGACTCTTCGGAAGCCCCTACATTCCTAGGATGTTTTAAGCTTCCTGTGCCTCCTGCGGTCAGGAGGCCTCAAACAACACACTTGCAGAGTCCTGCAGGCAGGCTAGAAAGCCATCGAGGGGTTTTTGGATTGAAACACTCTGACATTTTCTGGAAAAAGTCAATTCAGGGTTTCAGTCTTCTGCATTTGAAAGAGTGTTTCAATCTAAAAACCCCTCCGATGGCTTTCTAGCCTGCCTGCAGGACTCTGCGAGTGTGATTGTTTGAGGCCTCCTGACTGCAGGAGGCACAGGAAGCTTAAAACATCCTAGGAATGTAGGGGCTTCCGAAGAGTCAAAATCTTTAGAATAGGACTGATTAAAAGTTTCATTTGTTGAGTCAATGCTTGCTGCCAAATTTTCATATCCTTTATTTTTAGATATAGTTGGTATATAGAAAAACAAGTAGTAGACCTGGTATTAGCAACATTAGATCTTTGAGTTAAGTACCTTCTTTGTTATATCCCACTGCACCTTTGTTCTATAGAGATGTAACTTTAATGCTTTAAGGAGATGCAAATTAAAGAAAAACACTTCAGGGGAAACAAAATCAACATTCATTAAGGAAGAGAGCTAAAAAGTGTTAACAAGCTTCTTGGCCAGAAGATAATGTAAATCACCTGAGACCTTTTGTATACAAAATGATGTATAGAAAGAGTCTGGGCTGCGAACGCTACATAATTCTGTGTTACCCATTGATCTCCATGTTTTATCAAAAGTATAAAAGGCCTTCTGAACAATAAAGGATCGGATCAGTTTCTCGAACTAGTCTCTCGGCCTGGTTTCTTGGGACTCTGGCTCCCCCCATGTCTCTCTCTCTCCTCTTCTCTCCCCTTCCCTCTCTCTGCTCTTTACTTTAACTTCAGGCTGAATCTCCATCTGGGGCGCGGAGGCTCGCCAGGTCTACTTACTTGCCCCGGCTGTTAAGACCCGCACCAAAGGGAGCTTAAGGCGAAGCACCCTTAGATATTCAAGCGGGCGCCGGTGGCCCAACGTAGATGGTGCAAATTCCTTGTCTGGAATTTTATTGGCCTTCCGCGTAAACCAAGCTATTCAGCCCTCTTCGTCCACTTAATCTTCTTATTACACTATAGTTTCTTAATCTAATCTTACATTAATAAACAAACAAGTCTTTCCACGCCAACGCCGTCCACCCTTCGAATTCCCTGGATCCACCGGGGCTGGACCCCGGCAGAAAGCCTCGTGGGAAAGCCTCGTGGAAAGCCTCGGAAAGCCACAGATCCCTTGATCCACGAAGGGAAGCATGACACTGCTGCTACAGCTCGGAAGGAAAGCGCACGTGCATGCCCCACTCGAGAGGAGGACTGACTCTACTGGGGAGACTCCAGAAGTCCCCCCAGATCCACGTCAGCACTGGAGAGGAATACTCAGGTTCCGGCACCGGCTCCACACAAGATCTTAGGCCCCGGCATCGACGGGAGAGGAATCCGAGAGGCCCCGAACAACTCGCTTGGGGACTGGCCTTTCCAGAGCCACCAGAGCGGGTCCCTGAGGTCCCCGTCGTAAGTCGAGAGCACCTGCCCAACTCGAGAACATCCAGGAGGTTCTCCCCTCCAGGCGAGATGAGGCCCATTTCCGCTGAGGCATCTCGAGGCTAATCACACCTAACCTCTGGAGCTCCCAAAGCGACTTCACACCCTTGCTGCAACTCAAGAATCCCCGACATACCCGTCTACACTCGAGAGGAAGCACGAGAGTCCCGCCCACATCCAGAGGAGCCCCGTTTCCGCCTCCTAGCTCGAGAGGAGGGATCCTTTCCCTGCGTGGTCGGGAAACAATTCCTGGCGTTTCCGTCGCATCTCAAGAGGAGGCGCTCTCCACAGGAAAGGCGAAGGAACTCCAGGGTCGTTCCACATTCCCAGAGTCCCCAGATGTCTCAGTCCATTCCAGGGAAACCTGCTTTCCCTGCACTGCCTCGACTTTCAAGCGAAGATCGACTCACACCACGGTGGCACGTGGGACAGCCCTGTGGGAAAGCCTCGTTGGAAAGCCTCGAGGGAAAGCCACAGATCCCTTGATCCACGCGAAGGGAAGCGTGACACTGCTGCTACAGCTCGAGGAAAGCGCATGTGCATGCCCCCACTCGAGACGAGGACTGACTCCACTGGGGAGACTACAGAAGAACCCCAGATCCATGTCAGCACTGGAGAGGAATGCTAAGGTTCCGGCACCGACTCCACACAAGATCTTATGCCCCGGCATAGACGGGAGAGGAATCCCGAGAGGCCCCGAGCAACTCGCATGGGGACTGGCCTTTCCTGAGGCCACCAGAGCGGGTCCCTGAGGTCCCCGTAGTAAGTCGAGAGCACCTGCGCAACTCGAGAAAATCCAGGAGGTTCTCCCCTCCAGGCGAGATGAGGCCCATTTCCGCTGAGGCGTCTCGAGGCTAATCACACCTAACCTCTGGAACTTCCAAAGGGTTCTTCACACCCTTGCTGCAACTCAAGAAGTTCCCCGACATACCCGTCTCCACTTGAGAGGAAGCACGAGAGTCCCGCACATCCAGAGGAGCCCCGTTTCCGCCTCCTAGCCTGAGATGAGGGATCCTTTCCCTGCGGTCGGGAAAGAATTCCCGGCGTTCCCGTCGCATCTCAAGAGGAGGCGCTCTCCACAGGAAAGGCGAGAGGAACTCCAGGGTCGTGACACCATTCCAGAGACCAGATGTCTCAGTCCATTCCAGGGAAACCTGTTTTCCCTGCACTGCTCGACTTTCAAGCCGAGGATCGACTCACACCACGGTGGCACGTGGGCAGCCCTGTGGGAAAGCCTCGTGGAAAGCCTCGTGGGAAAGCCTCGAGGGAAAGCCACAGATCCCTTGATCCACGCGAAGGGAAGCGTGACACTGCTGCTACAGCTCGGGAGGAAAGCGCACGTGCATGCCCCACTCGAGACGAGGACTGAGTCTCCTGGGGAGACTCCAGAAGTACCCCAAGATCCATGTCAGCACTGGAGAGGAATCCTCAGGTTCTGGCACCGACACACGAGGTCTTAGGCCGCAGCATCGACGGAGAGGAATCCCAAGAGCCCCCGAGCAACTCCCATGGGGAATGGCCTTTCCTGAGGCCACCAGAGCGGGTCCCTGAGGTCCCCGTCGAAAGTCGAGAGCACCTGCCGCAACTCGAGAAATCCAGGAGGTTCTCCCCTCCAGGCGAGATGAGTGCCATTTCCGCTGAGGCATCTCGAGGCTAATCACACCTAACCTCTGGAGTCCAAAGGACTTCACACCCTTGCTGCAACTCAAGAAGTTCCCGACATACCCGTCTCACTCGAGAGGAAGCGAGAGTCCCGCCCACATCCAGAGGAGCCCCGTTTCCGCCTCCTAGCTCGAGAGGAGGGATCCTTTCCCTGCGTGGTCGGGAAAGAATTCCGGCGTTTCCGTCGCATCTCAAGAGGAGGCGCTCTCCACAGGAAAGGCGAGAGGAACTCCAGGGTCGTTCCACATTCCAGAGTCCCCAGATGTCTCAGTCCATTCCAGGGAAACCTGTTTCCCTGCACTGCCTCGACTTTCAAGCGAGATCGACTCACACCACGGTGGCACGTGGGACAGCCCTGTGGAAAGCCTCGGGAAAGCCTCGAGGGAAAGCCACAGATCCCTTGATCGTGACACTGCTGCTTCGCACGTGCATCTTGAAGACTACACACCTCTGGAGCCTCAGGAAAGGCCAGTCCCCATGCGAGTTGCCTCTCGGGATTCCTCTCTCGTCGATGCCAGGGCCTAAGATCTTGTATGGAGTCGTGCCGGAACCTGAGCATTCCTCTCCAGTGCAGACATGGATCTGGGTACTTCTGGAGTCTCCCCAGGGAGTCAGTCCTCGTCTCGAGTGGGCATGCACGTGCGCTTTCCTCCCGAGCTGTAGCAGCAGTGTCACGCTTCCCTTCGCGTGGATCAAGGGATCTGTGGCTTTCCCTCGAGGCTTTCCACGAGGCTTTCCACAGGGCTGTCCCACGTGCCACCGTGGTGTGAGTCGATCCTCGCTTGAAAGTCGAGGCAGTGCAGGGAAAACAGGTTTCCCTGGAATGGACTGAGACATCTGGGGACTCTGGGAATGTGGCACGACCCTGGAGTTCCTCTCGCCTTTCCTGTGGAGAGCGCCTCCTCTTGAGATGCGACGGGAACGCCGGGAATTCTTTCCCGACCACGCAGGGAAAGGATCCCTCTCTCGAGCTAGGAGGCGGAAACGGGGCTCCTCTGGATGTGGGCGGGACTCTCTGCTTCCTCTCGAGTGGAGACGGGTATGTCGGGAACTTCTTGAGTTGCAGCAAGGGTGTGAAGTCCTTTGGAAGTTCCAGAGGTTAGGTGTGATTAGCCTCGAGATGCCTCAGCGGAAATGGCCTCATCTCGCCTGGAGGGGAGAACCTCCTGGATTTCTCGAGTTTGCGGCAGGTGCTCTCGACTTTCGACGGGGACCTCAGGGACCCGCTCTGGTGGCCTCAGGAAAGGCCAGTCCCCATGGGAGTTGCTCGGGGGACTCTCGGGATTCCTCTCCCGTCGATGCTGGGCCTAAGACCTGTGTGGAGTCGGTGCCAGAACCTGAGGATTCCTCTCCAGTGCTGACATGGATCTTGGGGTACTTCTGGAGTCTCCCCAGGGAGTCAGTCCTCGTCTCGAGTGGGGGCATGCACGTGCGCTTTCCTCCCGAGCTGTAGCAGCAGTGTCACGCTTCCCTTCGCGTGGATCAAGGGATCTGTGGCTTTCCCTTCGAGGCTTTCCACGAGGCTTTCCCACAGGCTGTCCCACGTGCCACCGTGGTGTGAGTCGATCCTCGGCTTGAAAGTCGCAGTGCAGGGAAAACAGGTTTCCCTGGAATGGACTGAGACATCTGGTTGTCTCTGGGAATGGTGTCACGACCCTGGAGTTCCTCTCGCCTTTCCTGTGGAGAGCGCCTCCTCTTGAGATGCGACGGGAACGCCGGGAATTCTTTCCCGACCAAGCAGGGAAAGGATCCCTCTCTCAGGCTAGGACGGAAACGGGGCTCCTCTGGATGTGGCGGGACTCTCGTGCTTCCTCTCAAGTGGAGACGGGTATGTCGGGGAACTTCTTGAGTTGCAGCAAGGGTGTGAAGACCCTTTGGAAGTTCCAGAGGTTAGGTGTGATTAGCCTCGAGACGCCTCAGCGGAAATGGGCCTCATCTCGCCTGGAGGGGAGAACCTCCTGGATTTTCTCGAGTTGCAGCAGGTGCTCGACTTACTACGGGGACCTCAGGGACCCGCTCTGGTGGCCTCAGGAAAGGCCAGTCCCCATGCGAGTTGCTCGGGGCCTCTCGGGATTCCTCTCCCGTCGATGCGGGGCCTAAGATCTTGTGTGGAGTCGGTGCCGGAACCTTAGCATTCCTCTCCAGTGCTGACATGGATCTTGGGTTCTTCTGTAGTCTCCCCAGGGGAGTCAGTCCTCGTCTCGAGTGGGGGCATGCACATGCGCTTTCCTCTCGAGCTGTTAGCAGCAGTGTCACGCTTCCCTTCGCGTGGATCAAGGGATCTGTGGCTTTCCCTCGAGGCTTTCCAACGGCTTTCCCACAGGGCTGTCCCACGTGCCACCGTGGTGTGAGTCGATCTTCGCTTGAAAGTCGAGGCAGTGCAGGGAAACAGGTTTCCCTGGAATGGACTGAGACATCCTGGGGACTCTGGAATGTGGAACGACCCTGGAGTTCCTCTCGCCTTTCCTGTGGAGAGCGCCTCCTCTTGAGATGCGACGGAAACGCCGGGAATTGTTTCCCGACCACGCAGGGAAAGGATCCCTCCTCTCGAGCTAGGAGGCGGAAACGGGGCTCCTCTGGATGTGGGCGGGACTCTCGTGCTTCCTCTCGAGTGAGACGGGTATGTCGGGGACTTCTTGAGTTGCAGCAAGGGTGTGAAGTCGCTTTGGAAGCTCCAGAGGTTAGGTGTGATTAGCCTCGAGATGCCTCAGCGGAAATGGGCCTCATCTCGCCTGGAGGGGAGAACCTCCTGGATTTCTCGAGTTGCGGCAGGTGCTCTCGACTTACGACGGGGACCTCAGGGACCCGCTCTGGTGGCTCTGGAAAGGCCAGTCCCATGCGAGTGTTGGGGGCCTCTCGGATTCCTCTCCCGTCGATGCCGGGGCCTAAGATCTTGTGTGGAGCCGGTGCCGGAACCTGAGTATTCCTCTCCAGTGCTGACGTGGATCTGGGGGACTTCTGGAGTCTCCCCAGTAGAGTCAGTCCTCCTCTCGAGTTGGGGCATGCACGTGCGCTTTCCTTCCGAGCTGTAGCAGCAGTGTCATGCTTCCCTTCGCGTGGATCAAGGGATCTGTGGCTTTCCCTCGAGGCTTTTGCTTTCCCACGAGGCTTTCTGCCGGGGTCCAGCCCCGGTGGATCCAGGGAATTCGAAGGGTGGACGGCGTTGGCGTGGAAAGACTTGTTTGTTTATTAATGTAAGATTAGATTAAGAAACTATAGTGTAATAAGAAGATTAAGTGGACGAAGAGGGCTGAATAGCTTGGTTTACGCGGAAGGCCAATAAATTCCAGACAAGGAATTTGCACCATCTACGTTGGGCCACCGGCGCCCGCTTGAATATCTAAGGGTGCTTCGCCTTAAGCTCCCTTTGTGCGGTCTTAACAGCCGGGGCAAGTAAGTAGACCTGGCGAGCCTCCGCGCCCCAGATGGAGATTCAGCCTGAAGTTAAAGTAAAGAGCAGAGAGAGGGAAGGGAGAGAAGAGGAGAGAGAGAGACATGGGGGGAGCCAGAGTCCCAAGAAACCAGGCCGAGAGACTAGTTTCGAGAAACTGATCCGATCCTTTATTGTTCAGAAGGCCTTTTATACTTTGATAAAACATGGAGATCAATGGGTAACACAGAATTATGTAGCGTTCGCAGCCCAGACTCTTTCTATACATCATTTTGTATACAAAAGGTCTCAGGTGATTTACATTATCTTCTGGCCAAGAAGCTTGTTAACACTTTTTAGCTCTCTTCCTTAATGAATGTTGATTTTGTTTCCCCTGAAGTGTTTTTCTTTAATTTGCATCTCCTTAAAGCATTAAAGTTACATCTCTATAGAACAAAGGTGCAGTGGGATATAACAAAGAAGGTACTTAACTCAAAGATCTAATGTTGCTAATACCAGGTCTACTACTTGTTTTTCTATATACCAACTATATCTAAAAATAAAGGATATGAAAATTTGGCAGCAAGCATTGACTCAACAAATGAAACTTTTAATCAGTCCTATTCTAAAGATTTTGACTCT
>NW_017190251.1:0-11378 GCF_001704415.2 Capra hircus | reverse complement strand
CAAGAGAGATGGGCAGGTGGCTCTCGGCTTAAAACGACGGGGGACCTCAGGGACCGTCCTGGTGCCTCAGAAAAGCAATCCCCATGCACGTTGCTCAGGGCCTCTTTGGATCGCCTCTCTCGCTCCTGCCAGGCTTAGACACCATAGTTGAAGTCGTGCGAACCTCGGAGTTACCTCCCAGTGCTGACATGGATCTGGGAACTTCTGGACGCTCAACCCAGGCGACTCATCCTCGTCTCGAGTGGCCATACCACGTGAGATTTGCTCGCGCGAGCTTGACAGCAGCAGTGTCACGCTCCCATCCGCGTGGATCAAGGGATCTGTGGCTTCCCTCGAGGCTTTCCCACAGCCTTTCCTCAGCTGAGGACTTTGCGCACAGGGCTGTCCCACCGTGCCACCGTGGTGTGAGTCGATTCTCCGGCTTGAAAGTCGAGGCAGTGCAGGGAAAACAGGTTTCCCTGGAATGGACTGAGACATCTGGGGGGACTCTGGGAATGGTGCACGACCCTAGGAGTTCCTCTCGCCTTTCCTGTGGAGAGCGCCTCCTCTTGAGATGCGACGGGAACGCCGGGAATTCTTTCCGACCATGCAGGGAAAGGATCCTCCTCTCGAGCTAGGAGGCGGAAACGGGACTCCTCTGGATGTCGGCGGGACTCTCGTGCTTCCTCTCGAGTGGAGACGGATATGTCGGGGAACTTGTTGAGTTGCAGCAAGGGTGTGAAGGACCCTTTGGAAGTTCCAGAGGTTAGGTGTGATTAGCCTCGAGACCCCTCAGCGGAAATGGGCCTCATCTCGCCTGGAGGGGAGAACCTCCTGGATTTTCTCGAGTTGTGGCAGGTGCTCTCGAGTTATGACGGGGACATCAGGGACCGCTTTCTGGTGGCCTCAGGAAAAGCCAGACCGCCATGCGAGTTGCTCGGGGGCCTCTCGGGATTCCTCTCCCGTCAGATGCCAGTCGCCTAAGACCTTGTGTGGAGTCGGTGCCGGAACCTGAGGATTCCTCTCCAGTGCTTACATGGATCTTGGGGTACTTCTGGAGTCTCCCAGGTGAGTCAGTCCTCATATCTATTGGGGGCATGCATGTGCAATTTCCTTCCCGAGCTGTAGCAGCAGTGTCACTCTTCCCTTCGCGTGGATCCAGGAATCTGTGGCTTTCCTTGGAGGCTTTCCCACGAGGCTTTCCCACGAGGCTTTCCCACGACGTTTTCCCACTGGGCTGTCCCACGTACCACCGTGGTGTGAGTCGATCCTCGGCTTGAATGTCGAGGCAGTGCTGGGAAAACTAGTTTCCCTGTTATGGACTGAGCATCTGGGGGACTCTGGGAATAGTGGCACGACCCAGGAGTTCCTCTCGCCTTTCTGTGGTGAGCGCCTCCACTTGAGATGCGACGGGATCGCCGGGAATTCTTTCTCGACCACACAGGAAATGAATCCCTCCTCTGGAACTATGAGCGGAAACAGGGGCTCCTCTGGATGTGGGTGGGACTCTCGTGCTTCCTCTCGATTGGAAACGGGTATGTCGGAGGAACTTCTTGTGTTGCAGCAAGGGTGTTAAGGACCCTTTGGAAGTTCCAGAGGTTAGGTGTGATTAGCATCGAGACGCCTCAGGGGAAATGGGCCTCATCTCGCCTGGAGGGGAGAACCTCCTGAAATTTTCTCGAGTTGCGGCAGGTAGCTGTGGACTTAAGACGCGGTCCTCAGGGACCCGCTCTGGTGGCCTCAGGAAAGGCCAGTCACCATGCGAGTTGCTCGGGGCCTCTCGGGATTCCTCTCCCGTCGTATGCCGGGGCCTAAGACCTTGTGTGGAGTCGGTGCCAGAACCTGAGGATTCCTCTCCAGTGCTGACATGGATCTTGGGTTACTTCTGGAGTCTCCCCAGGGGAGTCAGTCCTCGTCTCGAGTGGGGGCATGCACGTGCGATTTCCTCCCGAGCTGTAGCAGCATTGTCACGCTTCCCTTCGCGTGGATCAAGGGATCTGTGGCTTTCCCTCGAGGCTTTCCCACGTGCTTTCCCACGACGCTTTCCCACAGGGCTCTCCCACGTGCCACCGTGGTGTGAGTCGATCCTCGGCTTGAAAGTCGAAACAGTGCAGGGAAAACAGGTTTCCCTGGAATGGACTGAGATATCTGGAGGACTCTGGGAATGGTGGCACGACCCTGGAGTTCCTCTCGCCTTTCCTGTGGAGAGTGCCTCCACTTGAGATGCGACAGGAACGCTGGGAATTCTTTCCCGACCAGCAGCGAAAGGAACCCGTCTCTCGAGCAAGGAGGCGGAAACGGAGCTCCTCTGGATGTGGGCGGAACTCTCGTGCTTCCTCTCGGGTGGAGTCGGGTATGTCGGGGAACTTCGTGAGTTGCAGCAAGGGTGTGAAGGACCCTTTGGAAGTTCCAGAGGGTAAATGTGATTAGCCTCGAGACACCTCAGCGGAAATGGGCCTCATCTCGCCTGGAGGGTGGAACCTCCTGGATTTTCTCGAGTTGCGGCAGGTGCTCTCTGACTTAAGACGTTGTCCTCAGGGACCCTGCTCTGGTGGCCTCAGGAAAGGCCAATCCCCATGCGAGTTGCTCAGGGGCCTCTTGGGATTCCTCTCCCGTCCGATGCCAGGGCCTTAAGACCATATGTGGAATCGGTGTCGGAACCTGAGGATTACTCTCCAGTGCTGACATGGATCTTGGGGAACTTCTGGAGCCTACCCAGGGGACTCAGTCCTCGTCTCGAGTTGGCGCATCCACGTGAGATTTGCTCCCGAGCTGAAGCAGCAGTGTCACGCTTCCCATCGCGTGGATCAAGGGATCTGTGGCTTTCCCTCGAGGCTTTCCCACGAGGCTTTCCCACGAGGCTTTCCCACAGGGCTGTCCCACGTGCCACCGTGGTGTGAGTCGATTCTCGGCTTGAAAGTCGAGGCAGTGCAGGGAAAACAGGTTTCCCTGGAATGGACTGAGACATCTGGGGGACTCTGGGAATGGTGGCACAACCCAGGAGTTCCTCTCGCCTTTCCTGTGGAGAGCGCCTCCTCTTGAGATGCGACGGGAACCCCGGGAATTCTTTCCCGACCATGCAGGGAAAGGATCCCTCCTCTCGAGCTAGGAGGCGGAAACGGGACTCCTCTGGATGTCGGCGGGACTCTCGTGCTTCCTCTCGAGTGGAGACGGATATGTCGGGGAACTTGTTGAGTTGCAGCAAGGGTGTGAAGGACCCTTTGGAAGTTCCAGAGGTTAGGTGTGATTAGCCTCGAGACCCCTCAGCGGAAATGGGCCTCATCTCGCCTGGAGGGGAGAACCTCCTGGATTTTCTCGAGTTGTGGCAGGTGCTCTCGAGTTATGACGGGGACATCAGGGACCCTTTCTGGTGGCCTCAGGAAAAGCCAGACGCCATGCGAGTTGCTCGGGGGCCTCTCGGGATTCCTCTCCCGTAGATGCAGTCGCCTAAGACCTTGTGTGGAGTCGGTGCCGGAACCTGAGGATTCCTCTCCAGTGCTTACATGGATCTTGGGGTACTTCTGGAGTCTCCCCAGGTGAGTCAGTCCTCATATCTATTGGGGGCATGCATGTGCCAATTTCTTCCCGAGCTGTAGCAGCAGTGTCACTCTTCCCTTCGCGTGGATCCAGGAATCTGTGGCTTTCCTTGGAGGCTTTCCCACGAGGCTTTCCCACGAGGCTTTCCCACGACGTTTTCCCACTGGGCTGTCCCACGTACCACCATGGTGTGAGTCGATCCTCGGCTTGAATGTCGAGGCAGTGCTGGGAAAACTAGGTTTCCCTGTTATGGACTGAGCATCTGGGGGACTCTGGGAATAGTGGCACGACCCAGGAGTTCCTCTCGCCTTTCCTGTGGTGAGCGCCTCCACTTGAGATGCGACGGGATCGCCGGGAATTCTTTCTCGACCACACAGGGAAATGGAATCCCTCCTCTGGAACTATGAAGCGGAAACGGGGCTCCTCTGGATGTGGGTGGGACTCTCGTGCTTCCTCTCGATTGGAAACGGGTATGTCGAGGAACTTCTTGTGTTGCAGCAAGGGTGTTAAGGACCCTTTGGAAGTTCCAGAGGTTAGGTGTGATTAGCATCGAGACGCCTCAGGGGAAATGGGCCTCATCTCGCCTGGAGGGGAGAACCTCCTGAAATTTCTCGAGTTGCGGCAGGTACTGTGGACTTAAGACGCGGTCCTCAGGGACCCGCTCTGGTGGCCTCAGGAAAGGCCAGTCACCATGCGAGTTGCTCGGGGGCCTCTCGGGATTCCTCTCCCGTCGTTGCCGGGGCCTAAGACCCTGTGTGGAGTGGGTGCCAGAACCTGAGGATTCCTCTCCAGTGCTGACATGGATCTTGGGTTACTTCTGGAGTCTCCCCAGGGGAGTCAGTCCTCGTCTCGAGTGGGGGTATGCACGTGCGATTTCCTCCCGAGCTGTAGCAGCATTGTCACGCTTCCCTTCGCGTGGATCAAGGATCTGTGGCTTTCCCTCGAGGCTTTCCCACGTGCTTTCCCACGACGCTTTCCCACAGGGCTCTCCCACGTGCCACCGTGGTGTGAGTCGATCCTCGGCTTGAAAGTCGAAACAGTGCAGGGAAAACAGTTTTCCCTGGAATGGACTGAGATATCTGGAGGACTCTGGGAATGGTGGCACGACCCTGGAGTTCCTCTCGCCTTTCCTGTGGAGAGTGCCTCCACTTGAGATGCGACAGGAACGCTGGGAATTCTTTCCCGACCAGCAGCGAAAGGAACCCGTCTCTCGAGCAAGGAGGCGGAAACGGAGCTCCTCTGGATGTGGGCGGAACTCTCGTGCTTCCTCTCGGGTGGAGTCGGGTATGTCGGGGAACTTCTTGAGTTGCAGCAAGGGTGTGAAGGACCCTTTGGAAGTTCCAGAGGGTAAATGTGATTTGCCTCGAGACACCTCAGCGGAAATGGGCCTCATCTCGCCTGGAGGGTGGAACCTCCTGGATTTTCTCGAGTTGCGGCAGGTGCTCTCTTCTTAAGACGTTGTCCTCAGGGACCCGCTCTGGAGGCCTCAGGAAAGGCCAGTCCCCATGCGTGTTGCTCGGGGGCCTCTCGGGTTCCTCTCCCGTCGTTGCCGGGGCCTAAGACCTTGTGTGGAGTGGGTGCCAGAACCTGAGGATTCCACTCAAGTGCTGACATGGATCTTGGGGTACTTCTGGAGTCTCCCCAGGGGAGTCAGTCCTCGTCTCGAGTGGGGGCATGCACATGCGATTTCCTCCCGAGCTGTAGCAGCAGTGTCACGCTTCCCTTCGCGTGGATCAAGGGATCTGTGGCTTTCCCACGAGGACTTTCCCACAGGGCTGTCCCACGTGCCACCGTGGTGTGAGTCGATCCTCGGCTTGAAAGTCGAGGCAGTGCAGGGAAAACAGGTTTCCCTGGAATGGACGGAGACATCTGGGGGACTCTGAGAATGGTGGTACGACTCTGAAGTTCCTCTCGCCTTTCCTGTGGAAAGCGACTCCTCTTGAGATGCGACGGGAACGCCGGGAATTCTGTCCCGACCACGCAGGGAAAGGATCCCTCCTCTCGAGCTAGGAGGCGGAAGCGGGACTGCTCTGGATGTGGGTGGGACTCTCGTGCTTCCTCTCGAGTGGCGACGGGTATGTCGGGGAACTTCTTGAGTTGCAGCAAGGGTGTGAAGGAACCTTTGGAAGTTCCAGAGTTTAGGTGTGATTAGCCTCGAGACACCTCAGCGGAAATGGGCCTCATCTCGCCTGGAGGGGAGAACCTCCTGGATTTTCTGGAGTTGCGGCAGGTGCTCTCGACTAACGACGGGGACCTCAGGGACCCGCTCTGGTCGCCTCAGGAAAGGCCAGTCCCCATGCGAGTTGCTCGGGGGCCTCTTGGGATTCCTCTCCCGTTAATGCCGGGGCCTAAGACCTTGTGTGGAGTCGGTACTGGAAACTGAGGATTCCTCTACAGTGCCGACATGTATCTTGGTGAACTCCTGGAGTCTCCCCAGTGGAGTCAGTCCTCGTCTCGAGTGGGGGCATGCACGTGAGCTTTCCTCCCGAGCTGTAGCAGCAGTGTCACGCTTCCCTTCGCGTGGATCAAGGTTACTGTGGCTTTCCCAAGAGGCTTTCCCACAGGGCTGTCCCACGTGCCACCGTGGTGTGAGTCGATCCTCGGCTTGAAAGTCGAGGCAGTGCAGGGAAAACAGGTTTCCCTGGAATAGACTGAGACATCTGGGGGACTCAGGGAATGGTGGCACGACCCTGGAGTTCCTCTCGCCTTTCCTGTGGAGAGCGCCTCCTCTTGAGATGCAACGGGAACACGTGGAATTCTTTCCCGACCACGCAGGGAAAGGATCCCTCCTCTTGAGCTATGAGGCAGAAACGGGTCTCCTCTGGATGTGGGCGGGACTCTCCTGCTTCCTCTCGATTGGAGCCGGGTAAGTCGGGGAACTTCTTGAGTTGCAGCAAGGGTGTGAAGGACCCTTTGGAAGTTCCAGAGGTTAGGTGTGATTAGCCTCGAGACACCTCAGCGGAAATGGGCCTCATCTCGCCTAGAGGGGAGAACCTCCTGGATTTTCTCGAGTTGCGGCAGGTGCTCTCGACTTAAGACGTTGTCCTCAGGGACCGGCTCTGGAGGCCTCAGGAAAGGCCAGTCCCCATGCGAGTTGCTCGGGGACCTCTCGGGATTCCTCTCCTGTCGATGCCGGGGCCTAAGACATTGTGTGGAGTCGGTTCCGGAACCTGAGGATTCCTCTCCAGTGCTGAAATGGATCTTGGGGAACTTCTGGACTGTCCCCAGTGGTTTCAGTCCTCGTCTCGAGTGGGGTCATACAAGTGCGCTATTACTCTCGAGCTGTAGCAGCATTGTAATGCTTCCCTTCGCGTGGATCAAGGGATCCGTGGCTTTCCCTCGAGGCTTTCCCACGAGGCTTTCCCACGAGGCTTTCCCACAGGGCTGTCCCACGTGGCACCGTGGTGTGAGTCGATCCTCTGCTTGAAAGTCGAAACAGTGCAGGGAAAACAGGTTTCCCTTGAATGGACTTAGACATCTTGAGGACTCTGGGAATGGTAGCAAGACCCTGGAGTTCCTCTCGCCTTTCCCGTGGAGAGTGCCTACTCTTGAGATGCGATGGCAACGCCGGGAATTCTTTCCCGACCACGCAGGGAATGGATCGCTCCTCTCGAGCTAGGAGGCGGAAACGGGGCTCCTCTGGATGTGGGCGGGACATTCGTGCTTCCTCTCGAGTGGAGACGGGTATGCACGGGAACTTCCTGAGTTTCAGCAAGGGTGTGAAGGACCTTTTGGAAGTTCCAGAGGTTAGATGTGATTAGCCTCGAGACGCCTCAGCACAAATGCGCCTCATTTCGCCTGCAGGGGAGAACCTCCTGGATTTTCTCGAGTTGCGGCAGGTGCTCTCGACTTAGGTCGGGGACCTCAGAGACCCGCTCTGGTGGCCTCAGGAAAGGCCAGTCACCATGCGAGTTGCTCGGGGGCCTCTCGGGATTCCTCTCCCGTCGATGCCGGTCCTAAGACCTTGTGTGGAGTCGGTGCCGGAACCTGAGGATTCCTCTCCAATGCTGACATGGATCTTGGAGTACTTCTGGAGTCTCCCCAGGGGACTCAGTCCTCAGTCTCGAGTGGGGGCATGCACGTACGCTTTCCTCCCGAGCTGTAGCAGCAGTGTCACGCTTCCCTTCACGTGGATCAAGGGATCAGTGGCTTTCCCTCGAGCCTTTCCCAGGAGGCTTTCCCACGAGGCTTTCCCATAGGGCTGTCCCACGTGCCACCGTGGTGTGAGTCGATCCTCGGCTTGAAAGTCTAAACAGTGCAGGGAAAACAGGTTTCCCTGGAATGGACTGAGATATCTGGAGGACTCTGGGAATGGTGGCACAACCCTGGAGTTCCTCACGCCTTTCCTGTGGAGAGTGCCTCGTCTTGAGATGCGACAGGAACGCCGGGAATTCTTTCCCGACCACGCAGGGAAAGGAACCCGTCTCTCGAGCAAGGAGGCGGAAACGGGTCTCCTCTGGATGTGGGCGGGACTCTCGTGCTTCATCCTGAGTGGAGTCGGGTATGCCGGGGAACTTCCTGAGTTGTAGCAAGGGTGAGAAGGACCCTTTGGAAGTTCCAGAAGTTAGGTGTGATTAGCCTCTAGAAGCCTCAGCGGAAATGGGCCTCATCTCCCCTGGAGGGGAGAACCTCCTGGATTTTCTCGAGTTGCGGCAGGTGCTCTCGACTTACGACGGGGACCTCAGGGACCTGCTCTGGTGGCCTCAGGAAAGGCCAAACCCCATGTGAGTTGCTCAGGGGCCTCTCGGGATTCCTCTCCCGTCGATGCCGGGGCTTAAGACCATGTGTGGAATTGTTGTAGGAACCTGAGGATTCCTCTCCAGTGCTGACATGGATCTTGGGGAACTTCGGGAGCCTACCCAGGGGACTCAGTCCTCGTCTCGAGTTGGGGCATCCACGTGAGATTTGCTCCCGAGCTGAAGCAGCAGTGTCACGCTTCCCTTCGCGTGGATCAAGGGATCTGTGGCTTTCCCTTGAGGCTTTCCCACGAGGCTTTCCCACAGGGCTGTCCCACGTGCCACCGTGGTGTGAGTCGATTCTCGGCTTGAAAGTCGAGGCAGTGCAGGGAAAACGGGTTTCCCTGGAATGGACTGAGACATCTGGGGGACTCTGGGAATGGTGGCACAACCCAGGAGTTCCTCTCGCCTTTCCTGTGGAGTGCGCCTCCTCTTGAGATGCGACGGGATCGCCGGGAATTCTTTCCCGAACCACGCAGGGAAAGGATCCCTCCTCTCGAGCTAGGAGGCGGAAACGGGACTCCTCTGGATGTGGGCGGGACTCTCGTGCTTCCTCTCGAGTGGAGACGGATATGTCGGGGAACTTGTTGAGTTGCAGCAAGGGTGTGAGGGGCCCTTTGGCAGTTCCAGAGGTTAGGTGTGATTAGCCTCGAGACCCCTCAGCGGAAATGGTCCTCATCTCGCCTGGAGGGGAGAAACACCTGGATTTTCTCGAGTTGTGGCAGGTGCTCTCGAGTTATGACGGGGACATCAGGGACCCTCTCTGGTGGCCTCAGGAAAGGCCAGACGCCATGCGAGTTGCTCGGGGCCCTCTCGGGATTCCTCTCCCGTAGATGCAGTCGCCTAAGACCTTGTGTGGAGTCGGTGCGGAACCTGAGGATTCCTCTCCAGTGCTGACATGGATCTTGGGGTACTTCTCGCGTCTCCCCAGGGGAGTCAGTCCTCGTCTCGAGTGGGGGCATGCACGTGCGCGTTCCTCCCGAGCGGTAGCAGCAGTGTCACGCTTGCTTTCGCGTATGTCAAGGGTTCTGTGGCTTTCCCTCGAGGCTTCCCCACGAGGCTTTCCCACGAGGCTTTCGCACAGGGCTGTCCCACGTGCCACCCTGGTGTGAGTCGATCCTCGGCTTGAAAGTCGAGGCAGTGCAGGGAAAACAGGTTTCCCTGGAATGGACTGAGACATCTGGGGGACTCTGGGAATAGTGGCACGACCCTGGAGTTCCTCTTGCCTTTCCTGTGGAGAGCGCCTCCTCTTGAGATGCGACGGGAACGCCGGGAATTCTTTCCCGACCACGCAGGGAAAGGATCCCTCCTCTCGAGTTAGGAGGACGAAACGGGGCTCCTCTGGATGTGGGCGGGACTCTCGTGCTTCCTCTCGAGTGGAGACGGGTATGTCCGGGAACTTCTTGAGTTGCATCAAGGGTGTGAAGGACCCTTTGGAAGTTCCAGAGGTTAGGTGTGATTAGCCTCGAGACGCCTCAGCGGAAATGGGCCTCATCTCGCCTGGAGGGGAGAACCTCCTGGATTTTCTCGAGTTGCGGCAGGTGCTCTCGACTTACGACGGGGTCTTCAGGGACCTACTCTGGTGGCCTCAGGAAAGGCCAGTCCCCATGCGAGTTGCTCGGGGGCCTCTCGGGATTCCTCTCCCGTCGATGCCGGGGCGTAAGACCATGTGTGGAGTCGGTGTCGGAACCTGAGGATTCCTCTCCAGTGCTGACATGGATCTTGGGGTACTTCTGGAGTCTCTAGAGGGGAGTCAGTCCTCGTCTCGATTGGGGCATGCACGTGCGTTTTCCTTCCGAGCTGTAGCAGTAGTGTCACGCTACCCTTCGCGTGGATCAAGGGATTCTAGGCTTTCCCTCAAGGCTTTCCTAGGAGGATTTCCCACGAGGCTTTCCCACGAGGCTTTCCCACAGGGCCGTCCCACGTGCCACCGTGGTGTGAGTCGATCCTTGGCTTGAAAGTCGAAACAGTGCAGGGAAAACAGATTTCCCTTGAATGGACTTAGACATCTGGAGGACTCTGTAAATGGTGGCACGACCCTGGAGTTCCTCTCGCCTTTCCCTTGGAGAGTGCCTCCTCTTGAGATGCGATGGGAACACCGGGAATTGTTTTCCGACCACGCAGGGAAAGGATCCCTCCTCTCGGATAGGAGGCGGAAATGGGGCTCTTCTGGATGTGGGCCTGACTCTCGTGCTTCCTCTCGAGTGGAGACGGGTATGTCGGGGAACTTCTTGTGTTGCAGCAAGGGTGTGAAGGACCCTTTGGAAGTTTCAGATGTTAGATGTGATTAGCCTCAAACGGCTCAGCGGAAATGGGCCTCATCTCGCCTGGAGGGGAGAACCTCCTGGATTTTCTCGAGTTGCGGCAGGTGCTCTCGACTTACGACGGGGACCTCAGGGACCCGCTCTGGTGGCCTCAGGAAAGGCCAGTCCCCATGCGAGTTGTTCGGGGGCCTCTCGGGATTCCTCTCCCGTCGATGCGGGGGCGTAAGACCATGTGTGGAGTCGGTGTCAGGAACCTGAGGATTCCTCTCCAGTGCTGACATGGATCTTGGGGTTCTTCTGGAGTCTCTAGAGGGGAGTCAGTCCTCGTCTCGATTGGGGGCATGCACGTGCGTTTTCCATCCGAGCTGTAGCAGCAGTGTCACTCTACCCTTCGCGTGGATCAAGGGATTCTAGGCTTTCCCTCAAGGCTTTCCTACGAGGACTTTCCCACGAGGCTTTCCCACGAGGCTTTCCCACAGGCTGTCCCACGTGCCACCGTGGTGTGAGTCGATCCTCGGCTTGAAAGTCGAACAGTGCAGGGAAAACAGATTTCCCTGAATGGACTTAGACATCTGGAGGACTCTGTAAATGGTGGCACGACCCTGGAGTTCCTCGCCTTTCCCGTGGAGAGTGCCTCCTCTTGAGATGCGATGGGAACACTGGGAATTGTTTTCCGACCACGCAGGGAAAGGATCCCTCCTCTCGGATAGGAGGCGGAAATGGGGCTCTTCTCTGGATGTGGGCCCGGCCTGACACTCTAGTGCTATATTGTTCTACAATAACCTCGTCGAGTGAGAGATCGGTATGTTGCGGGCTTCTCTGAGTTGCGCTAAGGTAAGATGGAAGAAGCACTATCCCCCCC
>NW_017190250.1:0-11380 GCF_001704415.2 Capra hircus | reverse complement strand
ACGGTGGCACGTGGGACAGCCCTTGGGGAAAACTTCGTGGGAAAGCCTCCTGTGAAAGCCTCAAGGGAAAGCCACAGATCCCTTGATCCACGCGAAGGGAAGCGTGATACTGCTGCTACAGCTTGGGAGGAAATCGCACGTGCATGCCCCAACTCGAGACGAGGACTGGCTCCCCTGGGGAGACTCCAGAAGTACCCCAAGATCCATGTCAGCACTGGAGAGGAATCCTCAGGTTCTGGCAACAACTCCACACTAGGTCTTAGGCACCAGCATCGACGGGAGAGGAATCCCCAGAAGACGCCAAGCAACTCGCATGGGACTGGCTTTCCTGATACCAGCATGGCTAGTCAGTGAGGTCCCCGTCGTAAGTCGAGAGCACCAGCCGCAACTCGAGAAAATCGAGGAGGTTCTCCCCTCCAAGCGAGATGAGGCCCATTTCCGCTGAGGCGTCTCGAGGCTAATCACACCTAAACTCTGGAACTTCCAAAGGGTCCTTCACACCCTTGCTGAAACTCAAAAAGTTCCCCCGACATACCCTTCTGCACTCGAGAGGAAGCACGAGAGTCCCGCCACATCCAGAGGAGCCCCGTTTCCGACTCAGGGAATGGATCCCTCATCTCGAGCTACAGGGAGGAAAAGGGCCTTCTCTGGATGTGCAAGGGACGCTCGCGCTTCCTCTCGAGTGGACAAGGGTATGTCGGGGAACTTCTTGAGTTGCAGCAAGGGTGTGAAGGACCCTATGGAAGTTCCAAAGGTTAGATGTGATTAGCCTCGAGTCGCCTCAGCGGAAATGGGCCTCATCTAGCCTGGAGGGGAGAATCTCCAGGATTTTCTCGAGTTGCGGTAGGTGCTCTCGATTTACGACGGGGACCACAGGGACCCTATCTGGTGGCCTCAGGAAAGGCCACTCTCCGTGCGAGTTGCTTATTGGCCTCTCAGGATTCCTCTCCCTTCAATGCTGGGGCCTAAGACCTTTTGTGAAGTCGGGGCCGTAAACTGAGAATTATTCTCCAGTGCTGACATGGATCTTGGGGTACTTCTGGAGTCTCCCCAGGGGAGTCAGTCCTCGTCTCGAGTGGGGGCATGCACGTGCGCTTTCCTCCCGAGCTGTGGAAGCAGTGTCACGCTTCCCATCGCGTGGATCAAGGGATCTGTGGCTTTCCCTCGAGGCTTTCCCTCAAGGCTTTCCCACGAGGCTTTCCTACGAGGCTTTACCACAGGGCTGTCCCACGTGCCACTGTGGTTTGAGTCGATCTTCGGCGTGAAAGTCGAGGCAGTTTGGGGAAAACAGGTTCCTCTGAAATGGACTGAGACATCTGGGGGACTCTTGGAATGGTGGCCTGACCTGGAGTACCTATCCCCTTTCCTGTGGAGAGGGCCTCCTCTTGAGATGCGACGGGAACCTCGGGAATTCTTTTTCGACCAAGTAGGGAAAGGATCCCTCATCTCGAGCAAAGAGGCGGAAACGGGGCTCCTTTGGATGTGGGTGGGACCCTTCTGCTTCCTCTCGAGTGCATACGGGTATATCGGGGAACCTCTTGAGTTGCAGCAAGGGTGTGAAGGAACCTTTGGACGGTTCAGGGGGTAGGTGTGATTGGCCTCGAGATGCTTCAGCAATAATTCGCCTCTGTTCGCCTGGAGGGGAGAACCTCCAGGATTTTCTCGACTTGCGGCAGGTGCTCTCGACTTACGACGGGGACCTCAGGGACCCGCTCTGGTGGCCTCAGGAAAGGCAGGTCCCCATGCGAGTTGCTAGGGGACCTCCCTGGATTCCTCTACCGTAGATGCCGGAACCTAAGACCTTGTCTGGAGTTGGGGCCGGAACGTGAGGATTTCTCTCCAGGCCTGACATGGATCCTGGGGTACTTCTGGAGTCTCCCCAGGCGATTCAGTCCTCATCTCGAGTGGGGGCATGCACGTGCGCTTTCCTCCCGAGCTCTAGAACCAGTGTCAGTCTTCCCGGCCCGACGATCAAGGGATCTGTGGCTTTCCCTCTGGGCATTCCCACCAAGTTTTCCAAACAGGCTTTCCCACAGGGCTGTCCCAAGTGCCACCGTTGTGTGGGTCGATCATCTGCATGAATGTCGAGGCAGTGCAGGGAAAACAGGTGTCCCTGGCATGGACTGAGACATCTGGAGGACTCTGGGAATGGTGGCACGACCCTGGAGTTCCTCTGGCCTTTCCTGTGGAGAGCGCCTGTTCTTGAGAGGCGACGGGAACACCAGGGAATTCTTTCCCGACCACGCAGGGAAAGGATCCCTCATCTCGAGCTACAGGGAGGAAAAGGGCCTTCTCTGGATGTGCAAGGGACGCTCGCGCTTCCTCTCGAGTGGACAAGGGTATGTAGGGGAACTTCTTGAGTTGCAGCAAGGGTGTGAAGGACCCTATGGAAGTTCCAAAGGTTAGATGTGATTAGCCTCGAGTCGCCTCAGCGGAAATGGGCCTCATCTAGCCTGGAGGGGAGAATCTCCAGGATTTTCTCGAGTTGCGGTAGGTGCTCTCGATTTACGACGGGGACCACAGGGACCCTATCTGGTGGCCTCAGGAAAGGCCACTCTCCGTGCGAGTTGCTTATTGGCCTCTCAGGATTCCTCTCCCTTCAATGCTGGGGCCTAAGACCTTTTGTGAAGTCGGGGCCGTAAACTGAGAATTATTCTCCAGTGCTGACATGGATCTTGGGGTACTTCTGGAGTCTCCCCAGGGGAGTCAGTCCTCGTCTCGAGTGGGGCATGCACGTGCGCTTTCCTCCCGAGCTGTGGAAGCAGTGTCACGCTTCCCATCGCGTGGATCAAGGGATCTGTGGCTTTCCCTCGAGGCTTTCCCTCAAGGCTTTCCCACGAGGCTTTCCTACGAGGCTTTACCACAGGGCTGTCCCACGTGCCACTGTGGTTTGAGTCGATCTTCGGCGTGAAAGTCGAGGCAGTTTGGGGAAAACAGGTTCCTCTGAAATGGACTGAGACATCTGGGGGACTCTTGGAATGGTGGCCTGACCTGGAGTACCTATCCCCTTTCCTGTGGAGAGGGCCTCCTCTTGAGATGCGACGGGAACCTCGGGAATTCTTTTTCGACCAAGTAGGGAAAGGATCCCTCATCTCGAGCAAAGAGGCGGAAACGGGGCTCCTTTGGATGTGGGCGGGACCCTTCTGCTTCCTCTCGAGTGCATACGGGTATATCGGGGAACCTCTTGAGTTGCAGCAAGGGTGTGAAGGAACCTTTGGACGGTTCAGGGGGTAGGTGTGATTGGCCTCGAGATGCTTCAGCAATAATTCGCCTCTGTTCGCCTGGAGGGGAGAACCTCCAGGATTTTCTCGACTTGCGGCAGGTGCTCTCGACTTACGACGGGGACCTCAGGGACCCGCTCTGGTGGCCTCAGGAAAGGCAGGTCCCCATGCGAGTTGCTAGGGGACCTCCCTGGATTCCTCTACCGTAGATGCCGGAACCTAAGACCTTGTCTGGAGTTGGGGCCGGAACGTGAGGATTTCTCTCCAGGCCTGACATGGATCCTGGGGTACTTCTGGAGTCTCCCCAGGCGATTCAGTCCTCATCTCGAGTGGGGGCATGCACGTGCGCTTTCCTCCCGAGCTCTAGAACCAGTGTCAGTCTTCCCGGCCCGACGATCAAGGGATCTGTGGCTTTCCCTCTGGGCATTCCCACCAAGTTTTCCAAACAGGCTTTCCCACAGGGCTGTCCCAAGTGCCACCGTTGTGTGGGTCGATCATCTGCATGAATGTCGAGGCAGTGCAGGGAAAACAGGTGTCCCTGGCATGGACTGAGACATCTGGAGGACTCTGGGAATGGTGGCACGACCCTGGAGTTCCTCTGGCCTTTCCTGTGGAGAGCGCCTGTTCTTGAGAGGCGACGGGAACACCGGGAATTCTTTCCCGACCACACACTGAAAGGATTCCCCGTCTCGAGCTAGGAGGCGGAAACGGGGCCTCCTCTGGATGTGGGCGGGACTCTCGTCCTTCCTCTCGAGTGGAGACGGGTATGTCGGGGAACTTCTTGAGTTGCAGAAAGGGTGTGAAGGATCCTTTGGAAGTTCCTGAGGTTAGGTGTGATTAGCCTCGAGACACCTCAGCGGAAATGGGCCTCATCTCGCCTGGAGGGGAGAACCTCCTGGATTTTCTCGAGTTGTGGCACGTGCTCTGGACTTACGACGGGGACCTCAGGGACCCGCTCTGGTGGCCTCAGGAAAGGCCAGTCCCCATGAGAGTTGATGTGGGGCCTCTCGGGAACCCTTTCCCGTCGATGCCGGGGCCTAAGACCTTGTGTGGATTCGTGCCGGAACCTGAGGATTCCTCTCCAGTGCTGACATGGATCTTGGGGTTCTTCTGGAGTCTCCCCAGGGGAGTCAGTCCTCGTCTCGAGTGGGGAAATGCACGTGCGTTTTCCTCCCGAGCTGTAGCAGCGGCGTCATGCTTCCCTTCGCCTGGATCAAGGAATCTGAAGCTTTCCGTCGAGGCTTTCCCACGAGGCTTTCCCACGAGACTTTCCCACAGGGCTGTCCCACGTGCCACCGTGATGTGAGTCGATCCTCGGCATGAAAGTTGAGGCAGTGCAGGGAAAACAGGTTTCCGTGGAATGGACTGAGACATCTGGGTGACTCTGGGAATGGTGGCACGACCGTGGAGTTCCTCTCCCATTTCCTGTGGAGAGCGCCCCCTCTTGAGATGCGACGGGATCTCCGGGAATTCTTTCCCGACCACGCAGGGAAAGGATCCCTCCTCTCGAGCTAGGAGGCGAAAACGGGGCTCCTCTAGATGTGGGCGGGACTCTCGCGCTTCCTCTCGAGTGGAGACGGGAATGTCGGGGAACTTCTTGATTTGCAGCAAGGGTGTGAAGGACTCTTTGGAAGTTCCAGAGTTTAGGTGTGATTAGCCTCGAGACGCCTCAGCGGAAATGGGCCTCATCTCGCCTGGAGGGGAGAACCTCCTGGATTTTCTCGAGTTGCGGCAGGTGCTCTCGACTTACGTCGGGGACCTCAGGGACCCGCTCTGGCGGCCTCAGAAAAGGCCAGTCCGCAGGCGAGTTGCGCGCGGGCCTCTCGGGATTCCTCTCCCGTCGATGCCGGGGCCTAAGACCTTGTGTGTAGTCGGTGCCGGAAGCTGAGGAATCCTCTCCAGTGATGACTTGGATATAGGGGTTCTTCTGGAGTCTTCCCAGGGGAGTCAGTCCTTGTCTCGAGTGGGGGCATGAACGTGCGCTTTCCTCCCGAGCTGTAGCAGCAGTGTCACGCTTCCCTTCTCGTGGATTAAGGGATCTGTGGCTTTCCCTCGAGGCTTCCCCACAGGGCTGTCCCACGTGGCACCGTAGTGTGAGTCGATCCTCGGCTTGAAAGTCGAGGCAGTGCAGGGAAAACAGGTTTCCCTGGAATGGACTGAGACATCTGGGGGACACTGGGAATGGTGGCACGACCCTGGAGTACCTCTCACCTTTCCTGTGGAGAGCGCCTCCACTTGAGATGTGACCGAAACGGCGGGAATTCATTTCCGACCACGCAGTGAAAGGATCCCTCCTCTCGAGCTAGGATGCGGAAACGGGGCTCCTCTGGATGTGGGCGGGACTCTCGTGCTTCCTCTCGAGTGGAGACGGGTATGTCGGGGAACTTCTTGAGTTGCAGCAAGGGTGTGAAGGACACTTTGGAAGTTCCAGAGCTTAGGTGTGATTAGCCTGGTGACGCCTCAGCGGAAACCGGCCTCATCCCGCCTGGAGGGGAGAACCTCCTGGATTTTCTCGAGTTGCGGCAGGTGTTCTTTACTTACGACGGGGACCTCAGGGACCCGCTCTGGTGGCCTCAGGAAAGGCCAGTCCCCATGCGAGTTGCTCGGGGGCCTCTCAGGATTCCTCTCCCATCGATGCTGGGGCCTAAGACCTTGTGTGGAGTCGGTGCCGGAACCTGAGGATTCCTCTCCAGTGCTGACATGGACCTTGGGGTACTTCTGGTGTCTCCCCAGGGGAGTCAGTCCTCGTCTCGAGTGGGGGCATGCACGTGCACTTTACTCCCGAACAGTAGCAGCAGTGTCACGCTTCCCTTCGCGTGGATCAAGGGAGCTGTGGCTTTCACTCGAGGCTTTCCCACGAGGCTTTCCCACGAAGGCTTTCTCACAATGCTGTCCCACGTGCCACCATGGTGTGAGTCGATCCTCGGCTTGAAAGTCGAGGCAGTGCAGGGAAAAGAGTTTTCCCTGGAATGGACTGAGACATCTGGGGGTCTCTGTGAATGTGGCACGACCCTGGAGTTCCTCTCGCCTTTCCTGTGGAAAGCGCCTCCTCTTGAGATGAGACGGGAACCCAGGGAATTCTTTCCCGACCACGCAGGGAAAGGATCCCTCCTCTCGAGATAGGAGGCGGAAACGGGCCTCCTCTGGATGCGGGCGGGACTCTCGTGCTTCCTCTCGAGTGTAGACGGGTTAGTCGGGGAACTTCTTGAGTTGCAGCAAGGGTGTGAAGGACCGTTAGGAAGTTCCAGATGTTAGATATGATTAGCCTCGAGACGCCTCAGCGGAAATGGGCCTCATCTCGCCTGGAGGGGAGAACCTCCTGGATGTTCTCGAGTTGCGGCAGGTGCTCTCGACTTACGATGGGGACCTCAGGGACCCGCTCTGGTGGCCTCAGGAAAGGCCCGTCCCCATGAGAGTTGATGTGGGGCCTCTCGGGAACCCTTTCCCGTCGATGCCAGGGCCTAAGACCCTGTTTGAAGTCGGTGTCGGATCCTGAGGATTCCTCTCCAGTGCTGACATGGATCTTGGGGTACTTCTGGAGTCTCCCCAGGGGAGTCAGTCCTCGTCTCGAGTGGGGGCATGCACGTGCCCTTTCCCCCCGAGCTGTAGCAGCAGTGTCACGCTTCCCTTTGCGTGGATCAAAGGATGTGTGGCTTTCCCTCGAGGCTTTCTCACGAGGCTCTCCCACGAGACTATCCCACAAGGCTGTCCCACGTGCCACCGTGGTGTGAGTCGATCCTCGGCTTGAAAGTCGAGGCAGTGCAGGGAAAACAGGTTTCCCTGGAATGGACTGAGACATCTGGGGGACTCTGGGAATGGTGGCACGACCCTGGAGTTCCTCTCGCCTTTCCTGTGGAGAGTGCCTCTTCTTGAGTTGCGACGGGAACGCGGGGAATTCATTCCCGACCACGATGGGAAAGGATCCCTCCTCTCGAGCTTGGAGGCGGAAATGTGGCTCCTTTGGATGTGGGGGGAACTCTCGTGCTTCCTCTCAATTGGAGCCGGGTATGTAGGGGAACTTCTTGAGTTGCAGCAAGGGTGTGAATGACCCTTCGGAAGTTCCAGAGGTTAGGTGTGATTAGCCTCATGATGCCTCAGCGGAAATGGGCCTCATCTCGCCTGGAGGGGAGAACCTCCTGGATTTTCTCGAGTTGCGGCAGGTGCTCTCGACTTACGTCGGGGACCTCAGGGACCCGCTCTGGCGGCCTCAGAAAAGGCCAGTCCGCAGGCGAGTTGCGCGCGGGCCTCTCGGGATTCCTCTCCCGTCGATGCCGGGGCCTAAGACCTTGTGTGTAGTCGGTGCCGGAAGCTGAGGAATCCTCTCCAGTGATGACTTGGATCTAGGGGTTCTTCTGGAGTCTTCCCAGGGGAGTCAGTCCTTGTCTCGAGTGGGGGCATGAAAGTGCGCTTTCCTCCCGAGCTGTAGCAGCAGTGTCACGCTTCCCTTCACGTGGATTAAGGGATCTGTGGCTTTCCCTCGAGGCTTCACCACAGGGCTGTCCCACGTGGCACCGTAGTGTGAGTCGATCCTCGGCTTGAAAGTCGAGGCAGTGCAGGGAAAACAGGTTTCCCTGGAATGGACTGAGACATCTGGGGGACACTGGGAATGGTGGCACGACCCTGGAGTACCTCTCACCTTTCCTGTGGAGAGCGCCTCCACTTGAGATGTGACCGAAACGGCGGGAATTCATTTCCGACCACGCAGTGAAAGGATCCCTCCTCTCGAGCTAGGATGCGGAAACGGGGCTCCTCTGGATGTGGGCGGGACTCTCGTGCTTCCTCTCGAGTGGAGACGGGTATGTCGGGGAACTTCTTGAGTTGCAGCAAGGGTGTGAAGGACACTTTGGAAGTTCCAGAGCTTAGGTGTGATTAGCCTGGTGACGCCTCAGCGGAAACCGGCCTCATCTCGCCTGGAGGGGAGAACCTCCTGGATTTTCTCGAGTTGCCGCAGGTGTTCTTTACTTACGACGGGGACCTCAGGGACCCGCTCTGGTGGCCTCAGGAAAGGCCGGTCCCCATGCGAGTTGCTCGGGGGCCTCTCGGATTCCACTCCCGTCGATGCCGGGGCCTAAGACCTTGTGTGGAGTCAGTGCGTGAACCTGAGGATTCCTCTCCAGTGCAGACATAGATCTTGGGGTACTTCTGAAGTCTCCCCAGGGGCGTCAGTCCTCGTCTCCATTGGGGGCATGCAGGTAGGATTTCCTCCCGAGCTGTAGCAGGAGTGTCACGCATCCCTTTATGTGGATCAAGGGATCTGTGGCTTTCCCTATAGGCTTTCCCACGAGGCTTTCCCACGAGGCTTTCCCACAGGGCTGTCCCACGTGCCACCGTGGTGTGAGTCGATCCTCGGCTTGAAAGTCGAGGCAGTGCAGGGAAAATATGGACTGAGACATCTGGGGGACTCTGGGAATGGTGGCACGACCCTGGAGTTCCTCTCGCCTTTCCTGTGGAGAGCGCCTCCTCTTGAGATGCGACGGGAACGCGGGGAATTCTTTCCCCACCACGCAGGGAAAGGATCACTCCTTCGAGCTAGGAGGCGGAAACGGGGCTCCTCTGGATGTGGGCGGTACTCTCGTGCTTCATTTCGAGTGGAAACGGGTATGTCGGGGAACTTCTTGAGTTGCAGCAAGGGTGTGAAGGACCCTTTGAAAGTTCCAGAGGTTAGATGTGATTAGCCTCGAGATGCCTCAGCGGAAATGGGCCTCATCTGGCCTGGAGGGGAGAACCTCCTGGATTTTCTCGAGTTTCGGCAAGTGCTCTCGACTTATGACGAGCACCTCAGGGACCCGCTCTGTTGGCCTCAGGAAAGGCCAGTCCACATGCGTGTTGCTCGGGGGCCTCTCGGGTTCCTCTCCCGTCGATGCTGGGGTCTAAGATCTTGTGTGGAGTTGGTGCCAGAACCTGAGGATTCCTCTCCAGTGCTGACATGGATCTTGGGGTACGTCTGGAGTCTCCCCAGGGGAGTCAGTCCTCGGCTCGAGTGGGTGCATGCACGTGCGCTTTCCTCCCGAGCTCTAGCAGCAGTGTCACGCTTCTCTGCACGTGGATCAAGGGATCAGGGGCTTTCCCTCGAGGCTTTCCCACTAGGCTTTCCAACGAGGCTTTCCCACAGGGCTGTCCCACGTGCCACCGTGGTGTGAGTCGATCCTCGGCTTGAAAGTCGAGGCAGTGCAGGGAAAACAGGTTTCCCTGGAATGGACTGAAATATCTGGGGGACTCTGGGAATGGTAGCACGACCCTGGAGTTCCTCTCACCTTTCCTGTGGAGAGCGCCTCCTCTTGAGACGCGACGAGAACGCCAGGAATTCGTTCCCGACCACGCAGTGAAAGGATCCCTTCTCTCGAGCTATGAGGGGCAAACGGGGCTCCTCTGGATGTGGACGGGAATCTCGTGCTTCCTCTCGAGTGGAGACGGGTATGCCGGGGAACTTCTTGAGTTGCAGTAAGGGTTTGAGGGAACCTTTGAAAATTCCAGAGGTTAGGTGTGATTAGCCTCGAAACACCTCAGGTGAAATGGGCCTCATCTTGCCTGGAGGGGAGAACCTCCTGTATTTTCTCGAGTTGCGGTAGGTGCTCTCGATTTACAACGGGGACCTCATTGACCCTCTCTGGTGGCCTGAGGAAAGGCCAGTACCCATCCGAGTTGCTCCTGGGCCTCTCGGGTTTCCTCTCCTGTCGATGCCGGGCCTAAGACCTTGTGTGGAGTTGGTGCCGGAACCTGAGGATTCCTCTCCAGTGCTGACATGGATCTTGGGGTACTTCCGGAGACTCCCCACGGGGTCAGTCCTTGTCTCGAGTGGTGGCATTCACGTGCGCTTTCCTCCCGACCTGTAGCTGCAGTGTCACGCTTCCCGTCGCGTGGATTAAGGGATCAGCGTCTTTCCCTCGAGGCTTTCCCACGAGGCTTTCCCACGAGGCTTACCCACAGGGCTGTCCCACGTGCCACCGTGGTGTGAGTGGATCCTCGGCTTGAAAGTCGAGGCAGTGCAGGGAAAACAGGTTTCTCTGGAATGGACTGAGACATCTGGGGGACTCAGGGAATGGTGGCATGACCCTGGAGTTCCTCTCGCCTTTCCTGTGGAGAGCGCCTCCTCTTGAGATGCGACGGGAACGCCGGGGATTCGTTCCCATCCACGCAGGGAAAGGATCCCTTCCTCTCGAGCTATGAGGGGGAAACGTGGCTACTCTGGATGTGGGCAGGACTCTCGTGCTTCCTCTCGAGTGTAGACGGGTATGTCGGGGAACTTCTTGGGTTGCAGCAAGGGTGTGAAGGACCCTTTGGAAGTTCCAGATTTTAGATGTGATTAGCCTGGAGACTCCTCAGCGGAAATGGGCCTCATCTCGCCTGGAGGGGAGAACCTCTTGGATTATCTCGAGTTGCGGCAGTTGCTCTCGACGTACGATAGGGACCTCAGGGACCCGTTCTGGTGGCCTCAGGAAAGGCCAGTCCCCAGGCGAGTTGCTGGGGGGCCTATCAGGGTTCCTCTACCGTCGTTGCCGGGGCCTAAGACCTTGTGTGGAGTCGGTGCCGGAACCTGAGGATTCCTCTCCAGTGCTGACATGGATATTGGGGTACTTCTGGAGTCTCCCCTGGGGAGTCAGTCCTCGTCTCGAGTCGGGGCATGCACGTGCACTTTCCTCCCGAGCTGTAGCAGCAGTGTCACGCTTCCCTTCGCGTGGATCAAGGGATCTGTGGCTTTCCCTCGAGGCTTTCCCACGAGGCTTTCCCACGAGGCTTTCCCACAGGGCTGTCCCACGTGCCACCGTGGTGTGAGTCGATCCTCGGCTTGAAAGTCGAGGCAGTGCAGGGAAAACAGGTTTCCGCTGGAATGGACTGAGAACATCTGGGGACTCTGGGAATGGTGGCACGACCCTGGAGTTCCTCTCGCCTTTCCTGTGGAGAGCGCCTCCTCTTGAGATGCGACGGGAATGCCGGGATTCTTTCCCGACCACGCAGGGAAAGGATCCCTCCTCTCGAGCTAGGAGGCGGAAACGGGGCTCCTCTGGATGTGGGCGGGACTCTCGTGCTTCCTCTCGAGTGGAGACGGGTATGTCGGGGAACTTCTTGAGTTGCAGCAAGGGTGTGAAGGACCCTTTGGAAGTTCCAGAGAGTTAGGTGTGATTAGCCTCGAGCAGGTCTCAAAGCGAAATGGGCCTCCT
>NW_017190249.1:0-22066 GCF_001704415.2 Capra hircus | reverse complement strand
TATATATTATATATATATGTATTATATGTGTGTGTGTATATATATAAAGTATATATATATATATGGTAATTCACATTCTGTACCCTGAAACTAACACAACTTTGTAAAATCACTATACTCTTTAAAACTCATAAAAATAAGGAGTCTTCTTCATAAAGTGACAGAAGGAGCTGCATGAGAGATCGAGAAGGAGACTGACTTTATTCCTCTTCTTCCTCATTTAGGCTTTGAATCTCAGGCAGGTTGGCCTGGTGCTGTCTCTTTACACTCACACTCACGAGGATGTTCCAGTGGTGTGTCAGGCAAAGTGCCAAAGTGGATAACATGGTGATGCCTATCTTTCCATTCTTAGCATTTTCAAGTCTCCTTGCTGTTAAATGGCATTAAAGCAATTGTTATGTAAAATAGTAAAACTATTATTTCACATCGTAGTTAACAAAGTTTTTTTAACATTCTTCTTCGTCTGCTTAAAGTTAATATAAAATAAAATATATACAGTCTTTTCTCAGTCTTATGTGTGCCATGTCAGAAGGTTTTATATTCGTCACAAGCTGTCCTCAAATACAATAAATGTCTCTGTAGGAGAAAGGTTCTGAAATCCTAGAGAGAAGCTAATTTCTTAGAAGCTTGGTTATCTTTGTTTCTTAATAGGTGATTCCTCATATTTTGTAAAATAAAGAATTCAGTTTTTTTGAGGTTTCTTTAATTAATATGTTCCTATCTTCTGCCCTTCCCTATTTTATCATTATTTTTGTGTGTGTTGAACACCTGAAATTTCTGGTGGCCTTCTTTCTGGTAGGATAAGCTGCTCTCAGAAAGTGCTCTCAAAGGTGTGGAGTCATGGTTGTTTAGGAGGCCTTGGTCAATATGTAAATTATGCACTTTTGAATATTTGCAGCTTCTCCTAAAGGGAGAAAAACAATAAAAATGAAATCTTTCCACTTCTCACTTCTAATAGAATAGAAAATGACTAATAATTAAATGGAGGTTTGATGACCATCCAGGTCTGTTATCTGTAATACATGACCCTTCTGTAGCCACACATTACTGACTGGTGTCCATAAATATTCTTTTTCTTTGACAAAATGCTCTTGTTTTTCATTCAGGTGTGAAAAGTGGATCAATAAAATCTTAGCATTCATTTCTCTAATTCTTTTAGTGTTAATATAAAGTTGGAGGAAGTAGCTGTAAGTAAAACTATTGAAGATGACAAACAAATTTGCAGTTCATCCAAGGCCTCATCAAACTCTCGTTTCTGTCCTTTGTGGATGCTAAGACCTGGGATATTCTGAACCATATAAAATCAGATATAAAGATAAAAAAAGCAAAATGTCTCATTTACAGTCTCTGAACATCCGTAAACAATACTCTCTGATACTAACTCATGTGATGTCATATGTGTTTCAGATGATTTCAGTAGAAAGGGGGATTAAATATACAGACCTTGAGAAAGAAGGACCCTGGGAACTTGAGAATCGTCCACTGCCATCCTGGCCCATGGAGGAGAGATTGAGTTTTATCAAATTAAATTCAGGTACAGCTTGGATGGGCCTCTGGTATTGAAGAACCTGGACCCAACCATTGACCCAAGAGCAAAGGTTAGTTTAAGCCATTTGCCTCTGTAAATCCAGCTAAAGTTTTAGCACATCTGCTCTTGGCTTCCTTGTCAGTGTGTTGGTGGTGGGGGGAGGGCTCTTTGTATCTCATGGATGCAGATTTAATCAGTGATATGTAGGTGAATCTTTCTTGGAAACTGACCATGGAATGGGGATGCAAGCATTTTTATCCCCTGTATTGTGAGCTCTCTCATGGTGGTTGGTGGGCCCTGGGCTCCTGGGCTCAATTTTAACCTGATCAATTGACTGTATGTGACATCTGATTATTCATACAAAGTCTGGGAAGTCAGTCCTAGCCCTGTCCCCAATTCTCTAATATCTCCTTTATCTCCTTTCCATCTTTTCTTCTTTGTATTTCTGAAATCTTCTCTTCCTCCATGGTGCCTTCCGTTTGCAACCTGCTCCTGTCTCTCTTGGTCTTTTCTGTAGACTTGTCCTCCTACACATCCACACTGAGCTTCCATCCCTCTGCCCTCCCCCAGAGACTACATTCTTTAGCACAGATCTGATCCTTACTGGGCTGGGAGAGCTGCTACAGGAACCAGAGCGCAGCCCCAAGTCCACTCCAGCAGGGGTATGGGGTGAGCTCATGTTACTATAGTGGAGCCCAGAATCATGACTCAGTCAGGTGCGAGGAACCAGGGCCTGTGATGGAGGTAGGACTTAGAGATTTGCTCACGTCAAAAGCAAATTGAACAGAGCAGGGAAGATCCACATGGGAGATGGCAGAGAGACTTGTGAACTGAACCAGCCAGTGTCCATGGCTGCCGTGATGTTCCTTTATATTCAACTTGAGGCCCTTGGCCTGGAACAGGGCAGAGTATTGAAGAAGAGAATAAACCAGAGCAGACAAGTTGGTAGGAAGCTCTTCCTCACCTCCCTCTGCTGCCAGAATGTCTCCTGACTAACACACACCACTCAGGTTGTGTGTTGGTTCTCCAAAGCACTACATCCTTCCAACTTCTAGTCTGCCCTCTGCCTCAGAGACCTTCCCTTTGTGATCTGGATGGTGAAAGTCTCCTCATTTTCTGAGGCGACTCTAATGCATCTTCAAGACCCTCAATTCTTCCTTAGCGTCTTATATACTCTTTGAAGGTAGCATTCACAGTACAACTATGTTTAAAGCAGCCAGAAGTTGGAAGGAACTAATCCTTACAATGAAATATCCAACGTTTAAAAGGAGGAAAATGCTGACCTATGGCTAAACCTTGACAACATCTTGCTAAATGTCAGACACGAAAGGAACAAATACTCTGATTCTGCTTATGTGAGGTGGTGAAATTCTATGAATTTGACACAGAGTGGTCAATTCAGGAAGACAGGAAGTAGGATGGTGGTCTCCAGGGACTTGGGGAGTAGCAATGGGGGAGTTGTTTGTTTAATGGTTATAGAATTTCAGTTTTATGAGGCAAAAAAAAAAAAAATCTTGAGCTTGGTTGCACACCATGTGAATGTACTAAACATTAAAACCATCCACTTAGAAATGGTTAAGTAGTTAAATTTTATGTTATGTGAACTTTATCATAATTAAAATGTAAGATAGCATCTGTGTCGTGCTTTGTAATTTGAGGTCTGTATCTTACGGTACCTTGAGGCTTTTTACAATCAAGGAGCATCTTATTTTCATCTTTGTTCCCTGGAAAGTGGGCATTCTGCAGGGCATAGAGAGGGAGCTGAGGAACTGCTGTCTGCAGGGGTGAGTAACACACAGGTGTGAGCAGCCAGTAACCAGAACATACACACAAGACAACTGCATGAACAACTAAAAGAACCGCTCTTTAACTCTTTTCCACCGCAACCCGCTAGTGGACTATAGCTGTAATTTAATGAATGATACCCTTGTAACATGAAAATACATATTCAATTTATTGCCAAAAGGATACCCAGGGAGCAGCTTCAGTTAGTTGCAGCACTAAAGGTGACTCATAATTATTTCCAGTTCCATCGCAGTTCAGGAAGTGGCTGAGGACTGTTTTGTTGGGAAACATTAACCACAGCTCTTGATACAATCCTGTCCCTGAGAGCACTGTAGGTGATGTTAGCTTACTCTCAGACAATGTGTCTGTCAGATTTCCTGTTGTAAATGTGATTCTGTTAACTTGCACTTGTCTTAATTTTTCCCAAATCCATAAAATAGGAATTATTTAAGAAACTGCAAAACAACTTACGAACATAATCGATTCTATTCTTCCTTCTTAAAAACTGCCAATCATAGGACTATTGAGATTCCAAAATATTTGAGGGCAAATTGAATTTTGGAAACTGAATTAATGACTGTGGTATCTTGACTTTTGATCTCTGACTTGGTCTATTCCCCATATCACAGATCAGTTCAGTCGCTCAGTTGTGTCCAACTCTTTGTGACCCCATGGACTACAGCACCAGGCCTCCCTGTCCATTACCAACTCCTGGAGCTTGCTCAAACTCATATCCTTCAAGTTGGTGATGGCATCCAACCATCTCATCCTCTGTCGTCCCCTTCTGCCTTATCATTGTTAGCTTCATTTCTGTGTCTGGAGATGATGCCCCTGCAGCGTGTTCAGGAAGTGATTCTACTCCACCTGTGAACATCCCAGGTCCCCTCTCCTGCTAACCTGTCCCACCCCGTCACTCTGGGTCACCCCTATGGTGCTGGGTTTGATTGAAAGAGGCTGCTACGGGGAGTGTGGGAGTGAGCCTGCCCAGCCGAAATGGGGCTTTATTCTCTTTCCATTGTTTCCTCTGATGTCCTGATTCCTGAAAGTTAGAGTCAATAAAAGAATGTAGTAGGTACTACATAGAATTCTAATTCATGGAAGAAATAGCAAGTAAAACTAAAACCCCAGCTGAGGTAAATAGCACCTTAATCTGCACGGTTAGATTCTGAACACTGGTTGCAATTTTCATTTAGATGGTTTTGGGGTTGTTTTAATGATTTTAGAGTTCTGGGACGTTTTAAAGGCATTTATCCAGCTCTCAGGATAGATTGGTTTTGGTTTGTTATTTTTTTTCTTGCTCAGCGCTCTTACTTCTATAGTACATTTTTAGAGATACTTACTAGACCTTGCTGTAATGTGCAAAAATATTAGTTTCCTACATTTTCTCCTTTTTTACATAGTATCTCCTCAGCAACCCCTCTCCTCACTCCAGATTGTCCCACTTCCCTTACTGGCTTTCTAATTCCTTGTGACTCAGACTGTGGTGACAGGGCCAGCAGCTCCTACCTCTCTTGGAGCTTTCTATAAAGGCAGAGTCTCAGGCCCATCCAGACCTCTTTACTCATTTGAACAAGACCTTCTGGTAAATTCCTTTCTCTCCCATAGGCATTTCTTATGAGTGATAACCTGTGATTTTATTAAACATCCTTTGACAGGTTGAAGTTGAGCTCAGGAGTTACCCCAAGTCCCTGTTATGACTGACCATGAGGCTCTAGAAAGTTCTGTGCCACTTCCCCTATAGATTTACTTACTTTCATATTCTGCAAATTGCACTTATGCTTTATAATTCAACTCTGTGTGATTCCACTGCATTTCTTTGCATCCTCTTGGTGGAGTCTTGTCTTCATCACGGGCAGTTTTCATTCTGCTCCCGCCTTCCCTACACCAGCCTCCTACAGGGACTGGAGGGATTTCCCACAGGCTCAGCTCTGCCTGGACCTGGAGTCAGAGACAGCCCAGTGCAGCAGTGTATGTGCGGCTCTTTCACCACCTGATGGGATAAAGAATGAGTCTCGCTCCCCAAGCAGGGCAGGAGGTCTGTTTGGTTTGTCTCCTGGGGAACCATTGCCCCACTAGGCTGCAGGTTTCTCTTCCAGCCCACCTGGGGTGCTGGTTCTTCCTGCTGACAACCAGGCCACCTGACCTCAGGTACCCTCTCTGCTCAGTGATGTCATCCCTCTTGTCCCACTCACCGTGTTGTATGTACCCATGTCCACATCATGCTCAACTCTCTGGCCACAGGATCTCTATGGTAGGCCTGTTCCTTTAACTGCAGCTACACCTCTCCCCACTGTTCTAGCTACACAGAGACATGATAAGATACCAGGCCATCCAGGTTTAAGGAGTTCATCAGCAGAATGGAAAGAGGCTGACAGATGTGGGTTTGAGTCTCATCCTATGACTTAATGGACTCTGAAATTTCAGGCAGACTAATTAAGCCTCAGTCTTCTTTTGGAAAAATGGAATTGATAGGACCTAAACCTGTAGGCTTGTTGTACGACTTAAACAAGATAAGACATGTAAAGCACCCAGCACATGGGTCAGAGTAAATGCTTGACCAATGATTTATACTGTATAAAATGGCCATAACCACTTACATGGTGGAAGTTGTCTGTCCCATGAGAATGAGGTGTTGGCCATTCAAAGTTTTATTTATGGCTATAGGATCCATCTGCCATGTTCCTTTTTGTCCAACTTATCATATGTCTAAATATTATGGTGATAGATTTTCCATAAATTCTCTGGCCTGATTAAAAATCTCAGCTTTCTGCAGAAGCTTCTTTGTCTCAGGGCTCCACAGGGAATAAAAATAAGAAAAAGTCAAGTCTAGTACAGATCCTGCTGTCAACATATACAGGCCAGTTGAAGAAACAAGATAATGGGTATATTAGTTTTGTAAGCTAGAAGGTGGTCAGAATTTTTATAGAAATTTAGGAAAAGATAATACAACATCTGTTAGTATTGGGATAAGCACACATAGAGGACAGGGAGAGCATTTCTGTAGAATTAGGCACGTGAGACAGACTTAGTGATGTGTGGTCAGGGCTTCAGCAGGTGGAAATGCATGTGCAAGGCATTCTGGGAGGTGAAACCAACATGAGCAAAGGCACTATGCCCTGATCCAGTGAGTGAAGAACCAGGCACCTGCATAGCATTCAGGGAAAAGAACTACCAGGTGTATAACATACATTTTCATATCCAACCCTCACAACTACCTACTGACCCCAAGGAACTTGACTTATGGACATGAAGGATGCAGAGGTCAGTAGAAGAGATGTCCTGGGATGGAATGACATAGAGCCAACCTTTGGGGGTTTAATCTGAGAAATAAAAGCATGCGGACCCGAGTGGGCAGGTGCAGGGGACAGGGAGTCAGGAGCTGTTGTGTTTCCAGTAAGACGTCCTGGGAAATAGACTCCACATTTCAGAATCAAACTGATGTCAATTAAAACAAAGCTATAGCACCCAGGTTTATGAATGTGCAGGGAAACAGGTGGAAGTTGAAAATGGTATCATTTTTCTGGAGGTTGGCAATACTTAACAGCTTTCTCTTAAAATGTATGTACCTTATTCTCAGCAATTCCACATCTGAGAATTTATCTGAAGGAAAGAATTAAGGTTATTTGCAAAGATTGAGCTTCAAGGATATTTGACACGGAGTTATTTATGATAGCAAAATATTGGAGAGTGTCTGAATATCTACCAGTAGGATTTTGTTAAATAAATGATCACATATACTGTGATATTATATAGCAATTTAAAATAAATATTTTTATGAAATTCTAAATGAAGATACATTATAACAGTATGTTCATACTAATCATATTTTGTTTAAATATGTACATTTTTATCTTTAAGAACACATAACACAAGTCTGGAAAATCAAAACATCAACATCTTAAGATTGGTTTTATCAGACTTCTAGGGTATATCTAGTCTTTATTTACTTTTCAAATTCATTTGCACTGATTATGATTAAGAAAAGAGTTTGTTTTATTTTGTTTTTTAAACGATAATGAAGCCTGACACCCAGGTGGTGAATGTGGACCTTAAAGTGAGGGATTGAGCCATGAAACACTGCAAGAGTAGCGTCTTCAGGGCTTGGCAGCGTGCTGGACTCGGGGAAAGCTGGAAGGAAGGTGGACAGTTGTGCCTATGAGCCTGGGAAAGAAGTAGAGCAGGGAGGTCAGAGGACATGGCTGTTTTATGTGGGGCATCAGATATTGATCATGTTGAGTTTGATGTGTGAAGAGAGATCCAGGAGCAAGTGTCTAACAAGTTGGTGTGGTCATCAGAGATGAACCCTGGCCTGGTTCCCTGCACATTCACAAACCTGGGATTTATAGCCTTATTTTATTGGACATCAGTTTAATTTCAAAAAGTGGTATCATTTTCCCATGACATCTTGCTGAAGACACAACAGCTCCTGACTTCCTGTCTTATACTTCCCACTCTGATCCAAGTGGTAGGAAAAACAGAAAGGAGCTGTTGTGAAGCAGCTAAAATGAGATTTTTTCCAAGTGTCTTTGGTGTTAGGAATGTAAACTTACTGATACTGGTGACACTTTCAGTGTGAAATTGGTAAAACTCATTGGTGACCCAGATAAGACATTCAGACTATATTAATAGTTTTACTGATTTAACTGTAGAAATAGCCAGAGGCAGTGTTTTGTTTTGTTTTGTTTTTCCCTTTGAGTTGCCTTTTTTGGAGGGGATGTGTGGCCACATAGCATGTGGGATCTTAGTTCCCAACCAGGGATTGGACCTATGTCCCCTGCAGTGGGAGCTCAGAATCTTAACCACTGGACTGCCTGTGAAGTCCCTTGTTTCTTATTATTCTCACTGGAGTTTGGAGCTCACAGTCCTGTGGTCACGAACAGCCCTCAATGCCCCTACATATCTCAGCCCATTACCCAAAGTCTACAAATGTTCCCATTTGCACAGATGGATCAGTGTCAGTAGAGCTCATAACATGGGAACATACACACATTCTCATGGATGCAGTTGTCACCTGTGTCTTAACGTGTGTTGATTTATGTATGAAAACACCCAGACAGACAGACATGCATTTTTGTTGTGCTTCACAGATAATGCTGCTTCTTTTCTTTTTCTTTCTTTTTTTTTTCAGTTTATTTTTTTTATTTTTTTTATTTTTTATTTTTTCTTTTTTAGTTTTTTATTTTTTAAATTTTAAAATCTTTAATTCTTACATGCGTTCCCAAACATGAACCCCCCTCCAACTTCCCTCCCCATAACATCTCTCTGGGTCATCCCCATGCACCAGCCCCAAGCATGCTGTATCCTGCGTCAGACATAGACTGGCGATTCAATTCTTACATGATAGTATACATGTTAGAATGCCATTCTCCCAAATCATCCCACCCTCTCCCTCTCCCTCTGAGTCCAAAAGTCCGTTATACACATCTGTGTCTTTTTTCCTGTCTTGCATACAGGGTCGTCATTGCCATCTTCCTAAATTCCATATATATGTGTTAGTATACTGTATTGGTGCTTTTCTTTCTGGCTTACTTCACTCTGTATAATCGGCTCCAGTTTCATCCATCTCATCAGAACTGATTCAAATGAATTATTTTTAACGGCTGAGTAATACTCCATTGTGTATATGTACCACAGCTTTCTTATCCATTCATCTGCTGATAGACATCTAGGTTGTTTCCATGTCCTGGCTATTATAAACAGTCCTGCGATGAACATTGGGGTACATGTGTCTCTTTCAATTCTGGTTTCCTCGGTGTGTATGCCCAGAAGTGGGATTGCTGGGTCATAAGGTAGTTCTATTTGCAATTTTTTAAGGAATCTCCACACTGTTCTCCATAGTGGCTGTACTAGTTTGCATTCCCACCAAAAGTGTAGGAGGGTTCCCTTTTCTCCACACCCTCTCCAGCATTTATTGCTTGCAGATTTTTGGATCGCAGCCATTCTGACTGGTGTGAAGTGGTACCTCATTGTGGTTTTGATTTGCATTTCTCTGATAATGAGTGATGTTGAGCATCTTTTCATGTGTTTGTTAGCCATCCATATGTCTTCTTTGGAGAAATATCTATTTAGTTCTTTGGCCCATTTTTTCATTGGGTCGTTTATTTTTCTGGAATTGAGCTGCATAAGTTGCTTGTATATTTTTGAGATTAGTTGTTTGTCAGTTGCTTCATTTGCTATTATTTTCTCCCATTCAGAAGGCTGTCTTTTCACTTTGCTTATATTTTCCTTTGTTGTGCAGAAGCTTTTAATTTTAATTAGATCCCATTTGTTTATTTTTGCTTTTATTTCCAGAATTCTGGGAGGTGGATCATAGAGGATCCTGCTGTGATTTATGTCTGGAGAGTGTTTTGCCTATGTTCTCCTCTAGGAGTTTTATAGTTTCTGATCTTACATTTAGAAACTCTCCAGAAAGCAGGAATAGAAGGAACATACCTCAACATAATAAAAGCTATATATGACAAACCCACAGCAAACATTATCCTCAACGGTGAAAAATTGAAAGCATTTCCCCTAAAGTCAGGAACAAGACAAGGGTGTCCACTTTCACCGCTACTATTCAACATAGTTCTGGAAGTTTTGGCCACAGCAATCAGAGCAGAAAAAGAAATAAAAGGAATCCAAATTGGAAAAGAAGAAGTAAAACTCTCACTGTTTGCAGATGACATGATCCTCTACATGGAAAACCCTAAAGACTCCACCAGAAAATTACTAGAGCTAATCAATGAATATAGTAAAGTTGCAGGATATAAAATCAACACACAGAAATCCCTTGCATTCCTATACACGAATAATGAGAAAGTAGAAAAAGAAATTAAGGAAACAATTCCATTCACCATTGCAACGAAAAGAATAAAATACTTAGGAATATATCTACCTAAAGAAACTAAAGACCTATATATAGAAAACTATAAAACACTGATGAAAGAAATCAAAGAGGACACTAATAGATGGAGAAATATACCATGTTCATGGATCGGAAGAATCAATATAGTGAAAATGAGTATACTACCCAAAGCAATTTACAAATTCAATGCAATCCCTATCAAGCTACCAGCAGTATTTTTCACAGAACTAGAACAAATAATTTCAAGATTTGTATGGAAATACAAAAAACCCCGAATAGCCAAAGCAATCTTGAGAAAGAAGAATGGAACTGGAGGAATCAACTTGCCTGACTTCAGGCTCTACTACAAAGCCACAGTCATCAAGACAGTCTGGTACTGGCACAAAGACAGACATATAGATCAATGGAACAAAATAGAAAGCCCAGAGATAAATCCACACACCTATGCACACCTTATCTTTGACAAAGGAGGCAAGAATATACAATGGAGTAAAGACAATCTCTTTAACAAGTGGTGCTGGGAAAACTGGTCAACCTACTTGTAAAAGAATGAAACTAGATCACTTTCTAACACTGCACACAAAAATAAACTCAAAATTGATTAAAGATCTTTCTTTTTTTTTTTTTAACAAACTAAACATTCATGACAACTCAGTGTTGAACAAGTACATTGGTACCATTTTCCCTACAGTATTTGCTAACTTCATGCCTCTGTCACCTTTTGGTAATTCTCACAATATTTCAAGCCATTTTATTATTATTATGTTTGCTTCTCTGATCTGTGATCAGTGTTTTTTAATGTTATTACCCAGTATAGGCTTAGATGGTGTTAGCATTCTTTTGGCAATCAGTATTTGAAAATTAAGGTATAAAATTGTTTTTCATACATAATACTGTTGTGCACTAGGTAAACTACAATATAGTATAAACATATTTTTTTACAAAATAATTGTATTTCTTTCTCTTTGGCTGGGCTGGGTCTTCATTGCTGCTCTGGTTTTTTCTCAGGTTGCAATGAATGAGGGGTCACCAGTTGCAGTGAGCAGCTCTCTAGTCGCAGTGCCCAGGCTTCTCTCTGCGGTGGCTTCTCTTGTTGTGGCTCCCGGGTCGAGCATGTGGGCTTCAGTAGGTGTGGTGCACTGGCTTAGTTGCTCTGTAGCACGTGGGACCTTCCCAGATTAGAGATTGAACCCATGTCTCCTGCATTGATACATATTAGTTGCTCAGTTGTATCCAACTCCATTGTGACCTCATGGCCTGCCAGGCTCCTCTGTCCATGGAATTCTCCAGGCAAGAATACTGGAGTGGGCTTCTATTTCCTTTTCTGGGGGATCTGCCCAACTCAGGGATCACACTTGAGTCTCCTGCATTGACAGGTGCATTCTTTACAACTGAGCCACCAGAAAAGCCCCAATCTTATCATTAGTGCACTGAATTTCTCTCTGCTTTGATTTTAATGACTAGACTGACACTTGACATGTATCTTTCTTTCCAAGGTGCAATTGCAAGTATTAATTTGTTTATAAAATACCTTTTAAACTGTTCCAGTGGAAGGTCCCATATAAGTAGCAAATGTTGTGTTGATGTTGACTTTATTATGTGCATTTTGTCTACTGTCCTCTGTCTTATAAGACACTAAGATCTGCATTTTATAATTTTAAGATATTTCCTTTCAAGATATAATATAATTCAGATATTTAATATTAGGAAGTTTTTTAGTTTTTCTACCAAAGAATAGTTCTTCTTAAATAATAGGCCCTTGAAAAAGTGAATACTTGTTTATGTATAATACTTCTGACTTTACTTGTTGATATCTCCATAAAATTAGTCACATAATTCTCCAGGCTGTAGGAATAAAACTAATTTAAAGGCTGACTTCTTATGGAACACTTAGGAGATCGCTGGCCTTTCACTGCCAGCAGATTGCCATTTTTAACTTTTCCTGGGACTAGGGGGCTCTCAACCAGGGAACAGTTGTCAGTGTCTGAAATTTTTGGTTGCCACAGTTTATTTAGGGGGTACTACTGGTATCTAGTGGGTAGAGTTCAAGGCTATTGCTAAACGTCCTACAATATACAGGACAAGGCCTCTTCCCCCAAGAATGCATTATCTGGCCCACAGTGTCAACAGTGCAGTGACTGAGAAACTTATAGACTACTCTTTATATAGAACTTTTAAAATTCATCATCAATAACCAACATTTCTCCCAGCTTTGTTGTGTTTTGTTAATTCTTACTCTCTTCTGTATTTCTTTACAGGTTGGCATTGTAGGAAGAACAGGGGCTGGAAAAAGTTCCCTCATCGCTGCCCTTTTTAGATTGTCAGAACCTGAAGGTCGTATTTGCATTGATGGGCTCTGAACAACTAATATTGGACTTCACGATTTAAGGAAGAAAATGTCAGTTGCACTTCAGGTATGCACTCACATGTTCTTTTCATAAGCCACCTGAGTTTACTCATTTTTTATTTTTTTCAAATTAAATGAAAGGGTTAATCCTTTATACCCCTAGTAGAGCATATTTTTAGCAGCAGGCATTTTCAACAGATACTTTCATCATATACTAGGTTTTATTTCTTTATTTGTTGCTTTTATGTACATGTGATTTAATAATTTACTGAGATGGATTTCTGGACTCAGACTTCCTCAGGTTCCACAATTTTATCCACTCATAACCACATAATTCTGAGAACAAAAGAGTAAATTGTTTGTTTAGTGCTGCAGAGGTTCCTATAGGGAAATGTGATTTTTTTTTTTTTTTTTTTGGGAAATGTGAATTTTAAGTGTCTTCCAGATAGAGCTTTGCTGTAGGAAATGAAGACATCTTTTCAAAGTTGATTATGTCCCTGGAGAGTGTTCTGTGAAACTGTGGGGCTTTGAGAATTACAGAGTGTATGGATGCTATAGGGGGACTTTTACAAATCAGCCATTAATATAATAATTTTCTCCAGGCAGTCAGTACAGAATAGTGAGGAAGATAAAGGGATTTGAAATTCCGCCTCTGTGCTCCTCAGTTTTCTGTCTTATAGGGCAGCTAATAATACCAACCCTTCGAGCTGTTTGCAGGGAGCCAGAGTAAGGAATCCCGCCCATGACAAGGTCATGAGGAAGGAAGCCTGACAAAACGCAAGGATGTGATCAGGCTTCAGGGGTTCCCCCTGGAATTTCCTGAGCATGTACCCCCAAAACCAAAAATCTGCCGGCCTTTGTATTCTGCTTTTCCACTCTTCTGATATTCTCTGGAAAAAGTCAAATCAGGGCTTTAGTCTTCTGCATTTGAAAGGGATGTTTCAGTTAAACCCATCTGATAGCTCTCTAGCTTGCCTAACATGTTCCCTGGACCTCTTACAGCTTGTGAATTGCTTACAGCCCCCCAACCCAAAGCTTAAAAGCATCTTAAAGATACAGAGCCTTTTCTAAAGAGCTAAAAATCATATTGGTGACAGGATTTCACTGTTGACTCAATGATTGCTGCCAGGCCTCCATATTCTTTATCTTTTAGGCACCTGGGAGGATGTTAATCAATGTAAATGGGTTATGGAAAAAGATATATAATAGTTTTGATGTTAGCAACACTAGACTTTTGAGTTAATTACTTTTCTTTTGTTGTAAATCACTGTACTCCTTTTACTTGTTATGAATTGCTGTATCTTTGCTATGTAAGAATGTAACTTTATTTAGTGCTTTCTGAGAGTGGCACCAGACTTTGCGAAGATCAACACAAATAAGTCTTCTGGTTGACAAACCCTTATCAGAAAAAAGGCTGTAAAATGTTAATTGGCCCTTTTGGCCGGAAGATGATGTAAATTACCTAAGACTTGTGTAAACAACTAGGTATACAGAGAGAAAAGCCTGGTTTTGATAAGAGTCTGGGCTGCTAATGCTGCATAACTTTGTGTTACCCATTGATCTCTATGTATCATCAAAAAGTATAAAAGGCCTTCTGAACAATAGAGGACGGGACAGTCACTGGACTGGTTTCCCCTGTGTCTCCTCTCTAATTTCTGGCTGAATTCCCATCTGCGGCGTGGAGGTTCACCATGTCTACTTACTTGTCCCGGCTTTTAAGATCCACGCAAGGGGGAGCCCAAGGCGGGGCAAACCTCCGATATTCAAGAGGACGCTGGTGGCCTAACATAGATGGTGCAAGCTCCTTGTCTGGAACTTTATTGGCTTCCCACATAAACCAAGTTATTCAGCCTCCTTTCTCCACTTAATTTTCCTACTACACTATTTCTCCCTAATCTAATCTTATATTAATAAATAAATAAGTTCTCCTCGCCTACACCATCCACGCTTTGAATTCCCTGGATCCACTGGGGCTGGACCCTGGCAAGTGGCACCTGGAACAGGCTATTCGAAGGTAGGTCTCCCCCAGTGTGCAGTTTTCAGGATGGCTAGGACCCCACTCAGGGTGTCGCGGACCCCCCTGCATAAGATAGATAGGGAAAGAGGGATGGGAAGTTTTGGGTTGAAAGAAACCCAGTTGAATGGTTAAAAGAAACCCAGTTTAAGGGTTGAAACAAACCTGCTTTCTAAGAGTCAAAACAAACCTGCTTTCTAAGGTTTGAAAGAAACTGCTTTTTTAGGGTTGAAAAGAAAACCCCCCTTAGCCAAGGTAAAACCTTTGTTAAGGCAGACTTTTCTGTAAATCTTAATTTTCTGACACGGGTAACAATGAGTCAAAAGAATGACAACTCTTTATAGAAGTAATTTAGCAACTGTTAAACAAAAGATAAAGATAAAAAGGCTAGTGTTACAAGAGCAATGTCCTTGGTTTCCAAAAAAAAGGGATTTAGATACTTGGGTGAAGCTAGGAAAACAGCTAAAAACTTATTATACTTTGCATGTGCCTGTAAATGCTTTTGCTCTGTGGAATATTATTAGAAATGTTCTGGACCCCCGTCATGAGGCTGCTAATTAGCCTATGGGAAAGGCTATAGTGGTGGATGGTAGTGGGTCTCCACCTTCTACGCAGATCATATTTTCTGCCTTTGGCAAAGAAAAGGAGGGAGACTGTACTCTTCCTCCTGAGGAAAGAGAGTGCTTACAGGACGCAGCAGCCAAGCGCCCTGGAGAGCCCCCTCCCTCTCTATGGAAACCTTTAAAAATTTATCCAACATTTTCTTATTTAAGGGACCACTGCAACCTCTGCTTGCGCCTCCCTACGGCTTAAAAACTCCTCACTTTGCATCCAAAGCCTCCCAGAACATTGCTTAAGGTTGAAAAGGATACTGAGAATATTTTTGAGCAAAAAGAGCTTTTAAAACAGAACATACTCCTTGCAAAAAATCCCCTTGGGGTGGGGGGGCTCACCCAAGGGAAAAAAAAAGAGAAAAGGAAGAGAAAAAGAGAAAAAGAAAGAAAAATAATCGTAATAAGAAGGATTTTACAAGTACAAAATGTTTCTCTTGAGGCCAAATAGAACATTTTTGCTGGCAATGTCCTGCTAAACAGAGACAAAAAGCCACGCCAGTTAACCCCAGGACTTAGCAGCAGCAGCAGCAGCAGCAGCAGCTCAGGACTAGACCTGAACTCCACCAGGCAACAATATTAACCCCTGATGTGCCCCTTGCTCAGATTCCAAAGGGAGTGGCTAGCCCCCTGCCTGAGGACATTGTCAGACTTGTGCTAGGATGTAGTGCGCTTTCTTTAAAAATAATAAATAAAAATTGTGGTGGTGTCTGGTGTAGTAGACTCTGATTATACTAGAGAAACTAAAGTTTTGATCTTGCCGCCTGCTAAAACTGTAGAATTTAATAAACGTCAAAGAATAGCACCCCTTTTGCTTTTACCTTATTATCAGACAGAAAAACCTTGACTTCTCAAGCTAGGAGCCCCAGAGGATTTAGATCTAGTGATCTAGCTTTTTGGGTGCAGAAAATTGCAGCTTCTAAGCTATTAAAAGATTTTTTAATTCAAGGAATAAAATATCAGGGTTGTTAGACACTAGAACAGATGTTTCTTGCATTGCTGGGAAAGACTGGCCCAGCTCCTGGCCAACACACACTACTGAAAATGAGTTGGTGGGATTAGAGAAAGTGGTATGCAGGATGGGAATGCTGTAGAGGAAAAGGGTAAGAGAGAGTTTAAAACCTTGGTGAGTAGTGAGCTCCCCGTTGCTGGAGGTATTCGAGCAAAGATTAGATGGTTACTTGTCATCTGAAAGCTATAGATCAGATTTGGGTTATAGAAAGATCAGGGGAAAAGCAGAGTACAAAGGCCGGCAGATTTGGTTTTTGGGCTACATGCTCAGGAAATTCCAAGGGGAACCCCTGAAGCCTGATAATGTCCTTGCGTTTTGTCAGGCTTCCTTCCTCATGACCTTGTCACGGTCGGGATTCCTCACGCTGGCTCCCGGCAGCTGTTCTGATGACAAAATAGATCAGTGCATGGTATAGAGTGCTTCACACTGAGACCCAATGTGTGGCTGCTGTGATGGTGCAGCATTGAATTGACCGTCTCTCCCTCAGCTCTGATTCTGTTTTCTTTTCTTCTGCTTCTTAAAGAAGTGTGACTTTCAGAGAGTGTGTTGGAAATTGAATTATATGCACAGTAGAAGCTCCTGTCTTTCCTTATGATTTATCCACTCAACATACTTTAGTGACTATTTACTGAGCAATTACTGTCCTCCAGGTGTACTGTTGTTGTGCAGTTGCCCAGGTGTGTCTGACTCTTCACGACCCCAAGGACCTCACCATCTCCCAGAGTTTGCCCAAGTTCATGTCCGTTTCATATGGTGATGCCATCCAGGCATCTCACCCTCTGTTGCCCTCTTCTTCTGCTTTCAGTCTTTCCCAGCATCAGGGTCTTTTCCAATGAGTCAGCTGTTTTTATCAGGTGGCCAAAGTATTGGAGTTCAGCTTCAGCATCAGTCCTTCCAGTGAGTATTCAGGGATGATTTCCTCTAAGATTGACTGGTTTGAACTCCTTGCAGTTCAAAGGACTCTCAAGAGTCTTCTCCAACACCACAGTTGGAAACCATCAATTCTTTGGTGCTCTCCTTTCTTTATGGTACAGATCTGACAACAATGCATGACCACTGGAAAGACCATAACTTTTACTAGACAGACCTTTGTCAGCAAAGTGATGTCTGCTTTTTAACACACTGTCCAGGTTTGTCATAGCTTTCTTGCCAAGAAGCAGTCATTCTCTAATTTCATGGCTGTAGTCACCAGCCATAGTGATTTTAGAGCCCAAGAAGCGGAAATCTGTCACTGCTTCCACCTTTTCCCCTTCTATAGGCCATGATGGGGCTAGAAGCCATAATCTTAGTTTTATTAATATTTACTTTTAAGCTGGCCTTGTCACTCTTTCCCTTCACCCTCATCAAGAGGTTTTTTAGTTCCTCTTCTATTTCTGCCATTAGAGTGGTATCATCCAAATATCTGAAGCTGTTTATGTTTCTCCTGCTAGTCTTGATTCCAGCTGAAACTCATCCATCCTGGCATTTCTCATGATGTTCTCAGCATATAAGTTAAATAAACAGGGTACAATAAACAGCTTTGTTGTGCTCCTTTCTCAATCCTGAACCCGTCAATTGTTCCATGCAGTGTTTTAACTGTTGCTTCTCGACCTGCATACAGGTTTCTTAAGAGACAGGTAAGATGGCCTGGTATTCCCATCTCTTTAAGAGTTTTCCACAGTTTGTTATGATCACACAGTCAGAGGTTTTAGTATAGTCAATGAAACAGAGGTAGATGTTTTTCTGGAATTCCTTTGCTTTCTCTATGATCCAGCGAATGTTGGCAATTTGATCTTTGGTTCCTCTGCCTGTTCTAAACCCAGCTTGGACATCTCGAAGTTCTTGGTTCATGTAACACTGCAGCCCAGCATGAAGAATTTTGAGCATAACCTTATTAGAGTGGAAGATGAGTGTAATTGTCCAGTAGTTTGAGTATTCTTTAGTACTGCCCTTCTTGGGAACTGGGATGAGAATTGGCTTTGTTCCAGTCCTGTGGCCACTGCTGGGTTTTCCGAATGTGCTGACATACTGAGTTGCAGCACTTTGATAGCATGATCTTTTAGGATTTTAATAGCTCCACTGGAATTCCCTTGCCTCCACTAGCTTTGTTTGTGCATGCCAAGTCGCTTCAGTCATGTCTGACCCTCTGCAGATCCTATGGACTGTAACCCACCAGGCTACGGTCCATGGGATTCTCCAGGCAAGAATTCTGGAGTGGGTTGCCATGCCCTCCTCCAGGGGACCTTCCCGACCCAGGGGTCAAACCCATGTCCCTTATGTCTCCTGCATTGGTAGGTGGATTCTTTACTACTAACACCGCCTGGGAAGCCAGGCTTTGTTCATAGTGATGCCTTCTAAGGCCCACTTGACTTCACACTCCAGAACGTCTGGCTCTGGGAGACTGACCACAGCATGGTGATTATCCGTGTTATTAAGGTCCTTTCTGTACAGTTCTTCTGTGTAGTCTTTTCATCTCTTCTTGATCTCTTCTGCTTCAGTTAGGCCTTTACCATTTCTGTCCTTGATTGTGTCCAGGTATATAGCCAAGGGCAATGTAGGCCAGGTGTCCTGATCTTCCATCCTTCCCTCTGTTTTGAAAGACTTGCTGTTTTTCTTTTTTTTTAATTTTGATATTTTATTTTTGTACTCCATAATAGCTGCCTATCAAACAAAGCTCAGAAAAACACCCTCTTGACATGGGAAACAGAGAAGAGATGAGACACAAAGAGCCAGGCAAATGTGCTTCCTGGAATGTGGGTGTAATGTGCCCTGAAATGCCTATTTATTAGGAAGCATTTCAGCATGGCACCCAAAGGGAAGGAGAACGTGGGCTTGGGTCTTATGACTGAGTACAGATATAGCTACCTACCGGTGGCCTCTAAAATACCTGGAATTACACTAAGTACTCTTGTTTTTTTCTAATTAATTTTTTTTAATTGAAGGATAATTGCTTTGCAATATCGTTTTGGTTTCTGCTGTATATCAACATGGATCAGCCATAAGTATACATATGTCCCTCCCTCTTGAACCTCCTTCCAACCTCCCACCTCATCCCACCCGTTTGGGTTATCACAGAGCTCTGAATTTGAGCTCCTTGCATCATACAGCAAATTTCCACTGGCTATCTAATTTTACATATGGTAATGTGTCTGTCTAAGTACTTTTGAAACCAAGATATAGCTTTACAGACTACAGTGAAATGCCACCTCACACCCCTTAAGACAGCTATCAAAAAAGAAAAATGAAAGGGAGAAAGAAAAAAAAATGGGTTGGCAGTATTGGCAAGAATGTAGAGAAATTAGAATCCTTGTTTGCTGTTGGTAGGAATATAAGATATTGCAACCACTGAGGAAAACAGGTTGGCCATTTCTTGAAAAAGTTAAAGATAGAATTATTATATGATCTAGCAATTGTGCTTTGGAGTATAAACCCAAAAGAATTGAAAGATAGATCTTCAAGTGATACCTGTACATGCATGTTCATAGCAGGATTATTCTCAGTAGCAAAAAGGTGGAGGCACCCAAAGGTCCATTGATAGATGAATTGATAAACAAAATGTGGTGTATATGTGTATACAGTGGAGTATTATTCAGCCTTAGAAACAAAGGAAATTCTGACTTGTGTACAACACAGATGACCTTGAGGAAATTAAGTGAAATAAGCCAGTCACAAAGGATAAACACAGTATGATTCTACTAATATAAGGCACCTAGAGTACTAAATTCATGGAGACAGGAAGTCGAATGGTGGGTACCAGGAGCTGCGGGGAGTGGAGCGTTGTTGTTTAATGGGTACAGAGTTTCAGTTCTGAAAGATGAAAGGAGTTCTGTGGCTGGATGATGCTGATTGCTGTACAACAGTGTAAATGTATTTATTACCACTAAACTGTGCACTTATAGGTAGTCAAGCTAGTAAAGTTAATGTGTATTTTACCACATTAAAAAAATTTTTTTAAATGTGCTTTTTTAGCACATTCAGTCTCCATATTTAAAGGTTCCCTCTGGCTATTAGATTCATGACTTGTAGTTACAGTAGAAAATAAATGAGTTTAGATTCCCAAGTTTTATGTTTTGATGGTACTCATCTCTTAAATGGCCAAGTGAGATTAGTTAGTAGAAATAAAGGGCGTGTCTGTAAAGTCCTTTCCTTTCCTTTGATGCAAAGCTTTATAAACATGCCCTGCCTTATTTTTAAAGCTTCTTAATTGGAAAAAGTTGTATGCTTGTGTACATGAAATAGCTCAGTAAATAAAGAAATAACATTAGAAGATCCTTGGCTCTGCCAATAATGTTTGGAAGCACATCTGAGCAAAGACTAAACATGACTTTGCATCAACATGGTTCTGTTCTGTTCTGTTGATTTCCACCCTTCCTTTGAGCATGTTCAATGTACGCACTTCAGAGAGCATCCTTACAAAATAGTGCCAAGCTTTGTATACATGTAGGTTCCTCTCTGTATGCCTTTGTCTCTAAGGTACAATATTTGTTGATAAAAGAGGGAGTATCTGTTAGAGAAATTGCAAATGTGCATAGTTCCCAGGAAATCATTCCAGAGGCAGCCAGGGATAAGAGTGTTTGTGTAGACCGAGTGTCAATGGGACCCACATATTTATTCTTGCTCTGCCTCAGAGAGCTGTGGGGCCTTGATGACATCACTCAGCTTCCAGACTTCAGTGTCTTCATCTTTAAACCAGGTCTGGGAATCATTGCCACACAGATGTGTTGTGAAGATGTATCTGGACTTCCCAAGTGGTGCTAGTGGTACAGGACCTGCCTGCCAATGCAGGAGACATAAGAGATGCAGGTTCAATCCCTGGGTCAGGAAGGTCTGCTGGAAGAGGGCCACAGCAACCTACTCCCGTATTCTTGACTGGAAGATCCCTTGGACAGATGAGCCTGGTGGGCTATGAATCCATGGTAGCAAAGAGTCTGACATGACTGAAGCAACTTAGCACACACAACTGGGTAAGAAAAGGTTTGTGCCCATGCCTGATTCTTGGGAATGCTCAGTCATCAGGATCTGTTATTATTCTTAATGATTGGGTTACTGACCTTTGAATATTATTTCTGCTTATGTAAAAAGAGTAAATACTTTCTGGAATGACTTTACTCTTTATGGTGCTTGGATTTTCTTTATATTATTATAATATAAACTGAATTGTTTGTATAAATATAAATAGTAGAGCAAAGAAACAAAAATCAAAAAAACACAATAGGAATTTGTGGGAAGGCGTAACAGAGAAATGTATCTAACGTTTCCACCAAAAGCAAGAGAGAGAATGACACTTTCTTGTACTTTGATTTCATTTTCCCCTCCCAGCAGCTTCTTTCCTGACCACCACCTTGTACACATTGCTACTTACCAGTCCTCGACCAAGACCTCTGGCCTTTTTTCTCAGCCCTCCCCATACTCTTGGCTATTTTCTCCCTCTCCTTGAGGATCTCCTTGAGGATACAGAGATGTAGCTCTCATTTCTGCTCCTCTGTGCTTATTAAAGTCCCTGACAAGTACTGATAAGAATTCCTAACATTTGTGGGATCATTAACATGTTTAACCCCTTATCCTATCATTTCCTGCTTAATCCTCACAATTCTATAGTTATCCTACGTAACAGATTTAAAAACTGAGGCCCGGGGGCTTGTCCCACTTATCAAGTAAGGGGCAGAGCCAGGAGTCAGATTTTGTGTGTGTCTGATTATTTTTTCACAGCGTTCCAATTGTACAGCAAAGTAGTAGTATGTATTTTTTTAAGCACAGATTTTTAACTTATCCTTCTCCTCACTCTCCTCTTTGGTAACCATTAGTTTGTTTCTATGTTTGTGAATCTGTTTCTGTGTTGTAAATAAGTTCATTTCTATCCATTTTTAAGATTCCACATATAAGTGATCACATATGATATTTGTCTTTCTTTGCTGACTTATTTCACTTAGTCTCATAATCTCTAGG
>NW_017190248.1:0-11380 GCF_001704415.2 Capra hircus | reverse complement strand
TTGCACGGCGAGGATCGCGGTGGCAGAGGCGAGGATCGCGCGGTGGTACGTGGGAGAGCCCTGTGGGAAAGCCTCGTCTGAAAGCCTCGAGGGAAAGCCACAGATCCCTTGATCCACGCGATGGAAAGCTTGACACTGCTGCTACAGCACGGGAGGAAAGCGCACGTGCATGCCCCCACTCGAGACGAGGACTGACTCCCCTGGGGGAGACTCCAGAAGTACCTCAAGATGCATGTCAGCCCTGGAGAGGAATCTTCAGGTTCTGGCCCCGACTCCACACAAGGTCTTAGGCCCTGGCATTGACGGGAGAGGAATAGCGACACGCCCTCTAGCAACTCGCATGGGGACTGGCCTTTACTGAGGTCACCAGAGCGGGTCCATGAGGTCCCCGTCGTAAGTCGAGAGCACCTGCCGCAACTCGGTAAAATCCAGGAGGTTCTCCCCTCCAGGCGAGATGAGGCCCGTTTCCACTGAGGTGTCTCGAGGCTAATCACACGTGACCTCTGGAACTTCCAAAGAGTCTTTCACAGTCATGCTGCAACTCAAGAAGTTCCCCGACATACCCGTCTCCATTCAAGAGAAGCACGAGGGTCCCGGCCACATCCAGAGGAGCTCCGTTTCCGGCCTCGTAGCTCGAGATGAGGGATCCTTTCCCTGCTTGGTCGGGAAAGAATTCCCGGCATTCCCATCGCATCTCAACGGGAGGGCTCTCCAAAGGAAAGGGGAGAGGAACTGCAGGGTCGTGCCACCATTCCGAGACTCCCCGAGACGTCTCAGTCCATTCCACAGGAACTTGTTTTCCCTTCACTGCCTCGGCTTTCACGCCGAGGATCGACTCACACCACCGTGGGCACGTGGGACAGCGCTGTGGGAAAGCCTCGTGGGAAAGACTCGAGGGAAAGCCACAGATCCCTTGGTCCACGCAAGGGGAAGCGTGACACTGCTGCTACAGCATGGGAAGAAAAGGGCACGCTCATGCCCCCACTCGAGACGAGGCCTCACTCCCTTGTGGAGACTCCAGAAGTACCCCAAATCCATGTCAGTACTGGAGAGGAATCCTCAGGTTCCGGCCCCGACTCCACACAAGGTCTTAGGCCCCGGCATCGACGGGAGAGGAATCACGAGAGGCCCCCTAGGAACACGCATGATGACTGGCCTTTCCTGTGGCCACCAGAGCGGGTCCCTGAAGTCCCCGTCGTAACTCGAGAGCACCTGCTGAAACTAGGGAATATCCAGGAGCCTCTCCATTCCAGGCGACATGAGGCCCATTTCCGCTGAGGCATCTCGAGACTAACCACACCTAACCTCTGGAACTTCCAAAGGGTCCTTCACACCCTTGCTGCAACTCAAGAAGTTCCCCGACATACCCGTTCCTCTTCACATTCTGCCATAATGGTGGTGTCATCTGCATATCTAAGTTTATTGATATTTCTACCGGCAATCTTGATTCCAGCTCATGTATCTTCCATCCCAGCATTTTTCATGATGTACTCTGCATATAAGTTAAATAAACAGGGTGACAATATACAGCCTTTGACATACTCCTTTTCCTTTTTGGAACCAGTCTGTTGTTCCATGTCCTACTCTAACTGTTGCTCCTGACCTTCATCCAGATTTCTCAAGAGGCAGGTTAGGTGGTCTGGTATTCCCATCTCTTTCAGAATTGTGGCTAAAAACAACAGTATAAGGACCTTTCCGATGTCAGGCCAAGGAATTGTGTTTCCAGTCATTGAGCCACACCTGATCACTGAGCACAAATTCATGAATCTGTTCCTCAAGGGGGAATGATATTCTTTTTTATACAAACTTAGTTACCTGATTTATTACCTTACCTAATTGTTCCATCTGCTGTGAAATCCCACCCCCTTACTTGTGGCAAATCTGCTAACACCTGCCTCACTGTGGGAGGGGGTCTCCCATAGAAAATTTCATAAGGACAACAACTATGGGAACGTGCGGTAACCCATAATATGAGTAAGTCTGCCGGAAGCAAGCCCATCCATGTACAGTCAGTTTCTATGATCCATTTAGAAAGTGTCTCTTCAAGAGTTTGGTTGTTTCTTTCCACCATTCCAGAACACTGGGGCCTATATGCTGTATGTAATTTCCACTGATATTTAGAGCTTCACATACCTGTTAATTAACGCGGCTACAAAGACAGGGCCATTGTCGGATTCTATACTGGTTGGAAACCCAAGTCTGGGAATTATTTCTCAAATCAGCGAGCTACTTCATTTTTTTTTCAGATCAGGTAGGGAAGGCCTCTGCCCAACCGGAGAAGGTACCTACTATTCTAGTAAGTCATGATAACAGGTGACTGCCTTTGCTTCCCCGAAGGACACTCGCTTTCCCTGCATCCTGAGAACTCCACGTCTCAGCCAGTTGGAAAAGCGCTTCTTGGAGGTCATTATTCAGGGGCAATTTCCCCTGGAGCCCGGGCCCTAGGGAGCGGCTGCCACACTCCCAGGGAAAGGCAGAGCCACAGCCACACATCTGTCCCATCCCCTTTGCTCTGTAGGAGAGCTCTAGTGAGCCTAGGTCTGTCAGGAAAATTCTTGGCTCCTATGGGGACACATTCTATGTGTGAAACTGCATCCAGGACCTAGGGGCCACAGGGCGCCTGTTTCTCTCGGGGGCGGAGGGGTGGGGGGCCTGAAGCAGTGCGGCCCAGCAACAGCTTCCACATCCATCCAATTGCTCTTTTCTTACCTCTGATAGAACTAGCTTTGTTCCAGCCTTTGACAATTTGGAGGCAAGCGGGCCCCACTTCCTCCCAAGGAGGCATGGGACCTACTTTGAGTGGAAAGGCCCCTCACGGAGCTGAACGCCAGGAAGGCACCCAGTCATGTCTGACACATTCCTGCATCCTGCTTCTTCATGAGGCAATACCGCTATAAGCTAGGAATGTCTTTTCCAAGGCTCAGAAAGGACAGGGAGATTGCATGGTGCTGCCTCTGGAATTTCGGTCCTCTGAGCAGACCTGGAGGTCTCCCCTTGAAGAAAGCTCACCAGTTTTCTTCCAAATACAGGCTTGCAAACACACACTTGGTGGCTGCCTCTTCTTCCCTGAAGCACGATCACTTTCCCCCGCATCCTGTGAACTCTGCATCCCAGCCTGCTGGAAAAGCGCTTCTTGGAGGTCATTTTTCAGGGACAATTTTCCCTGGAGCCCGGGGCCGTAGGGAGGGCCCATGGTCGCTGGGAAAGGCAGAGTCACATCCACAGTCTGTTCTACCCCTTTTGCCCTGTAGGAGAGCTCTAGTGAGCCTAGGTCTGTCAGGAAAATTCTTGGCTCCTACAGGGACACACCCTGTGTGTTAACCTGCATATCGGACCTAGGGGCCACAGGGCGCCTGTTCCTCTCGGGGGGGACCCTGAAGTGGTGCGGCCCAGCAACAGCCTGAACATCCATCCGATTGCTCTTTCCTTCCTTCTGATAGAGCTAGCTTTGCTTCTCGCTTTGGCATTTCGGAAGCCAGGGGGAGCCCCACCGCTGTTGTCCTGGGGTCTATTGGAGGTACCGGGTCTATTGGACCCCAGCATGGCACCCGACCCCCTCAGACACACTCCCGCAGCCTCCTTCCCCATGGGCAGGACTGTTCTGACCTAGGAATGTGTTCCCAAGGCTCAGAAAATGCAGGGAGACACACGGCCCTGACTCTGGAACTGAGGCCGTTGGAGCAGGCCTGGAGGTCTGACGTCTGAGACGCCAAACACTTGCTGCAAGATACAGGTGTGAAAACACACTCTCTGGGGCTGCCTTTCCTTCCTCCAAGGAAGAGACCTTTTCCAGTCTCCTCCGTGCTGAGTCATACAAGGCTGGGAAAGGTCTGGCTTCGAGGGCATTTCTCAGCGGCAATGGCCCCTGAGGCCCTGCACCCAGGGAGGGATCCTACCCTCCCAGGGGAAGTCAAAGCAACCTCCAAACAGCTGTTTCTATCATGTTTCCTCTGCAGGAGGGAGCTAGTGAGCCCAGGTCTGTCTGGAACGTTCTTGATCCTGCGGGGAAATCATCCTGGGAGCCCACCTGGATACCAGTCGTAGGGGCTAAAATTTGCATTTTCCTTCCTTGGAGCCCTAACGCAGTACAGGCCTAGCAACTGCTTGAAAATCCATCCTGTTGCTGTTTTCTTCCCTCTGACAGAGCGAGCTTTGCTCCCCATTTTGGGGATTTCAGAGGCAAGGTGGTGGCCTGCAACTCCTTGCCTGGGGTCCATTGGAGGTGCAAGGTGCCCTCGACCAGGTGACCCCAGCATGACACCTGGCCCCCTCAGACACACTCCCGCAGCCTGCTTCCCCATGGGCAGGACTGCTCTCACCTAGGAATGTGTTTGCAAGGCCAGGAAACTGCAGGGAGACACAAGGCCCTGATTCTGGCATTGAGTCTGTTGGAACAGGCCTGCAGGTCTTCTGTCTAACAAGCCAAACACTTGCTGCAAGATACAGGCCTGAAAACACACTCTTGGGCTGCCTTTCCTTCCTCCAAGGAAGAGAGTTTTCTCAGCCTCCTGTGGGCTGAGAGTCACACAGGGCTGAAAAGCACTTGCTGGGAGATTATTTTTCATTGGCCATGGCCCCTGAGGCCCTGTGCTCAGGGAGGGCTCCCTCCCTCCCAGGGAAAGTCAAAGGAAGCTCCAAACGGCTGTTCAATCATGTTTCTGAGAGAGTCATTGCCAAGGCAGGTTTATAAGAAGTTCAAGGGTCCCCAAGGAGAGAGGGCTCTAGAATTCTCAAGGAGGAAGAAAGGACAAACTGTTTTTCCCTCTACATTCCTTAGGATTATATAACAATCATGCATCCTTCTTGAGGACGGTCTCTGGAAAAAACCTTCTGGCTAATCCTGTTATCTGAAAATGTCAATTATGGGAGTAGGTCTAGTGAGTCTTTACAACCTCCAGACATTCTTTTGTTCGTTGTCATAACTTATTGGAGAGTATATAACTCCATTACTAACACTAGCAAGGGGGTACGCTTTCTGCCCCTTGTGATGTCTCTGTCAGAAGCTTTCTCTATCTCCTTTATCCTTTAATAAAACTCTATTGCACAAAAGCTCTGAGCAATCAAGCCTCGTCTTGGGCCCTGGATTGAATTCTGTCTCCTCCATAAGCCAAGAATCCCAGCATCTTTTCGTGGTTCAGCAACAATATTTCATTTCCTCTGCAGGAGAGAGCTAGTGAGCTTAGGTCTGTCTGGAACATTCTTGGATCCTGTGGGGAAAATATCCTGTGCACACATCTGGATACTGGGCCTAGAGGCCAAAATTTGCATTTCTTTCCCGGGGAGCCCTAACGTGGTGTGACTTAGCAACTGCTTGAAAATCCATCCCATTGCTGTTTTCCTCCTTCTGACAGAGCTAGCTTTGTTCCCTGCTTTGGGATATCTCAACCGAAGGGCCGGTCCATAGCTACTCGCCTGGGGCCCATTGGATGTGCAAGGTGCCCTCGACTAGGTGACCCTAGCATGGCACTCAACCCGCTCAGACACACTCCCGAGGCTTCTTTCTCATGGGAAGCACTGCTCCAACCTAGGAATGTGTCTGCAATGCTTGGAAAGTGCAGTGAGACACACAGCCCTGACTCTGCAATTGAGGCCCTCAGAGCAAGCCTGCAGCTCTGATGTCTGAGAAGCAAAACACTTGCTGCAAAGAGAGGCCTGAAAACACACTCTCTGTGGATGACTTTCCTTCCTCTAAGGAAGATAGTTTTCCCAGTCTCCTGCTTCCTGAATGTCACACAGCTGGAATGCGCTTGCTTGGAGGTCGTGATTCAGTGGCAATGACCCCTGAGGCCCTTTGCCCAGGGAGGGCTCCCACACTCACAGGCAAATCAAAGGCAACTTCCAAGTGAGTCAGCTCTTCACATCAAGTGGCCAAAGTATTGGAGTTTCAGGTTCAGTATTAGTCCTTCCAATGTATATTCAGACCTGATTTCCTTTAGGATGGAGTGGTTGCGTCTCCTTGTAGTCTAAGCGACCTACAAGCATCTTCTCCAACACCACAGTTCAAAAGCATCCAATTTTCAGCTGTCACTTTCTTTATAGTACATCTTTCATATCCATCCATGACATATGGAAAAACCATAGCCTTGACTGGATGGATCTTTGTTGGCAAAGCAACGTCTCGGCTTTTTATTACGCTGTCTAGTTTGGTCATCACTTTTTCTTCCAAGTCATAAATATGTTTTAAGTTCATGGAGGCAGCCATCACCTGCAGTGATTTCCAAGCCCCCAAAATAGTCTGCTGCTGTTTCCAATGTTTTCCCATCTATTTTGCCATGAAGTGATGAGACTGGATGCAATGATTTTACTTTTCTGAATGCTGAGCTTTAAGCTAACTTTTTCACTCTCCTCTTTCACTTTCATCAGGAGACTCTTTAGTTCTTCTTCACTTTCTGCCATAAGGGTGGTGTCATCTGCATATCTGAGATTATTGATATTTCTCCCAGCAAACTGGATTCCAGCGTGTGCTTCCTCCAGCCCAGTGTTTCTCATGATGTACTCTGCATATAAGTTAAATAAGCAGGGTGACAATATGCAGCCTTGACATATTCCTTTTCCTATTTAGCACCAGTCTGTTGTTCCATGTCCAGTTCGAACTGTTTCTTCCTGACCTGCATACAGGTTTCTCAAGAGACAGGTCAGGTGGTCTGGTATTCCCATCTCTTTCAGAATTTTTCCCAGTTTATTGTGATCCACACAGTCAAAGGCTTTGGCATAGTCAATAAAGCAGAAATAGATGTGTTTTTTTTTCTGGAACTCTCTTGCTTTTTGAATGATCCAGTGGATGTTGGCAGTTTGATCTCTGGTTTCTCTGCATTTTTTAAATCCCTCTTGAACATTTGGAAGTTCACAGTTCATGTGAACTTGGAGAATTTTGAGCATTATTTTACTAGTGTGTGAGATGAGTGCAATTGTGCAGCAGCTTGAATATTCTTTGTCATTGCCTTTCTTTGGGATTGGAATGAAAACTGACCTAATGACTAGGTGTTTTGAAGAAAAAAAAATCATTTTAACCCATTTTCTCTGAAGTGCAAGGCATATCATGGCCATCCCTGAATCATAAAGTCACCTTTTCTTTATGTAGTCATAGTTTCATGCCTAAATTATAGGCCAACTCGTGCTCAAATTGACTCTGATGTCAGGGGCAGATCAACTAATAAAAAAGCTTGGATTGTCCCTCTGGAGGAAAGTGAGATCTTGGTCCCACGAGAAGAATCTGAAGGGTTAAGGGAACTTGCAAGAGTGGGGAAAGCTTAGTCCATCCTACATGTACCAAAAATCTTAAATAAGGCTTATTTACTTTACCGAAGTAAAAAAACAGATGATGAAAACAATTATAAATCAAGGAAAGGTAAAGAAACTCATAGTCTGTTATCAAAAATTGCATTCTAAGAAAACTTTGTTCTCTTAACCTAGAGAGGAGACTAAATTCCATCTGGTGCCAGCTTACCAGAAGACAAACAAACAAACAAACAAATTATCGGTAAGCTTAAAAAAAGTATATTCCATATATCTTGAAGTAGCAGTATTTCTGCAAAGGCATCAGTGTGAAACCATAGAGGACATGGTTAAAACCTGATTAAATAGAAATTGACCAATGTAATCTGGTCACTGCTGCGACTTGAAATGCTTTAATATGATAACTGGAATTATAACTGACAGCATTTGACCAGGACATATCAGATTTTCACGGATGTCACATAATTTCTAGGATATCTATATTAGGAACTGAAGGAATCTTTGAACCTAGGAAAGAAAACAACAGTCTCAAAGGCCCTTGCTGAATCATCTATCAGCAAGGAATGTCTTTGCAAGGATCGCAAAGTGAAGGGAAAATACACCGACCTGCCTCTGCAACTTCGGTCCTCTGAGCAGATCTGGAGGTCTCCCTTTGTATAAGCTAACCTGTTCCTTCCAAATAGAGGTTTGCAACACAAAACAAGTGGCCGCCTATTCTTCCCCGAAGGAGGCTCTCTTTCCCCACATCCCTGCGAACTCCCTTTCCCAGCCTCCTGGAAAAGCGCTTCTTGCAGTTCCTTTCAGAAAATCCTATGGACGGAGAAGCCTGGTAGGCTGCAGTCCGTGGGGTCGCTGAGGGTCGGACACGACTGAGCGACTGCACTTTCATTTTCACTTTCATGCATTGGAGAAGGCAATGGCAACCCACTTACTGTCCTTGCCTGGAGAATCCCAGGGACGGGGGAGCCTAGTGGGCTACCGTCTATGGCGTCGCACAGAGTCGAACACGACTGAAGCAACTTAGCAGCAGCAGCAGCAGCAGTTCCTTTCTTAGGGGCAGTTATCCCTGAGATTGGGACCTGGAAAGGCAGAGCCACCTCCACACACACGTCTTTTCTGTCCCCTTTCCTCTGGAGGAGAGCTTTAGTGAGCCTAGGTCTGTCAGGAAAATTCTTGGCTTTGACGGGATCACACCCGGTGTGTGAACCTGCATACCCGACCTAGGGGGCCACAGGGCACCTGTTTTGCTCAAGCGGGTCCTGGAGGGGTGCAGCATAGCAAGAGCTTAAAAATCCATCCAATTTGTCTTTTTTTTTACCTCGGAGAGAACGAGTTTGCTCCACCTCCACCCTTTGGCAGTGTGGAGGGAAGAGGGCACCACCCTCTCCCAAAGGGGACATAGGGCCTACCAGGAGAGAAAGGCCCCTTGAGGAGCTGAGCCCAGGTAGGCAGCCAGTGATGTCAAGCACACTCCCGCTGCTTGCTTCTTCATGGGGCACTCCCACGATCTGCTAGGAATGTCTTTGCAAGGATCTCAAAGGGAAGGGGAGATACATGGCCCTGTCTCTGGAACTTCAGTCCTCTGAGCAGATCTGGAGGTCTTGAGTTGTATAAGCAAACCTGTTCCTTCCAAATAGAGGCTTTGCAAACACACCCCCGGTGGTTGCCTCTTCTTCCCCGAAGAAGTCTTTCTTTCCCCACATGCTGCGAACTCCCTGTCCCAACCTCCAAGAATAGCGCTTCTTGCCATTCCTTTCTTAGAGGCAGTTATCCCTGAGCTTGGGGCCGTAGGGAGTAGCCCCACACTCACAGGGAAAGGCAAAGACTCCTCCATACATCTCCTCTATCCCCTTTGCTCTGGAGGAGAGCTCTAGTGAGCCTAGGTCTTTCAGGAAAATTCTTGGCTTGGACAGGATCTCACCCTGTTTGTCAACCTGCATACCCAACCACGGGGCCACAGAGCACCTGTTTCAGTAAAGTGGGCCCTGAAAGGGTGCAGCCTAGCAAGAGCTTGAAAATCCATTCAATTGCTGTTTTTGTACCTCTGACAGAGCGAGCTTGGCTCCACCCTTTGGCAGTGAGGAGAAAAGAGGCATGACACCCTCCCCAAGGGGACATGGGGCCTACTTCGAGAGGAAAGGCCCCTTGTGGAGTTGAGGCCAGGAAGGCACACAGTCGTGTCAAAACACACTCCCACTGCTTGCTTCTTCATGGGCACTCCCGCTATCAGCTAGGAATGTCTTGCAATGATCACAAAGGGAAGGGGAGATACAGGGCCCTGCCTCTGGACCTCCGGTGCTCTGAGCAAATCTCGAGGTCTCCCGTTGTTGGTCAAGGTCAAGGTCGCGTTCAAGGTCAAGGTCAAGGTCAAATTCAAGTTCAAGTTCACAGTCAAGTGCAAGTTCAAGGTCAAGTTTAAGTTCAAGGTCAAGTTCACGTTCAAGTTTCAAGGTCAAGGTCTAAAGGTCAAGTTCAAGTTCAAGTTCACGGTGAAGTTCAGGTTAAAGTTCAAAGTCAAGGTCAAGGTCAAATTCAAGTCACGGTCAAGTTTCAGTTCAAGAGTTCAAGTTCAAGGTCAAGTTCAAGTTTCGTCAACGTTCAAGTTCAAGGTTCAACGTTCAAGGTTCAAGTTCAAGTTCACAGTTTCAACGTTCAAGTTCAAGTTATTCAAGTTCAAGTTCAAGGTCAAAGGTCAAGTTCAAGTTCAAGTCAAGTTCAAGGTCAAAGGTCAAGTCAAGTTCAAGTTCAAGGTTCACGGTCAAAGTTCAAGTTCAAGTTCAAGGCCAAGGTCAAGGTCAAGGTCCAAGGTCAAGTTCAAGTTCAAGGGCAAGGCAAGGCAAGGCCTAGCCCCACGGCCAAGGCAAGGGCAAGGGCAACGCCAAGGCAAGGCCAAGGCCCAGGCCAAGGCAAAGGCCTAGGCCACCAAAGCGAAGCCCAAACCCCGTAACGCCTGACAGAAGGCAGAAGCCACTAGGCCCCTGTGCAGAGGAAGCCACTGAAGGCAGCAAGGCCACAGAGATCCCAGACTCCCATTCCCACAGGAAGATGTGAGGATAAAGGGCTTCATCCCAGCACAGCACCCGCTCCCACCAACCCCCAAACCCGGCCCCCTCCTTCCCGCAGCACGCCCCCTGAAACAACACTGTCTTCCAGAAAAAGAGAAGGGAGAAGCCATGTGTGTGCCAAAGGAGCAAGATGAACGAACGATACCACGCCTCCGACCTTGGGCACACCTGACGCCTCGGAACGCCGGGCCCGGCCGAAGGGTCCCGACATTCTCGGGTGGGAGGGGGGTCGACACGTTGGCCGACAGCCCTTGCCCGGGCCACCCGCAAATCCCCTGAGACGTGATCCGACCCCAGGGACCGAGGGCAAATGTACCGCTTGAGGTGCTGGAGGAGCTGGACGAAGCCATGTTGGGAGAGGCACACGGGCACGCTGCAGACTGCTGCGAGGGCGGGGACCCAGCAGCTCAGGGCTCTGAGAGCAGGAGACGGCTCCGCCCCCCATTGACGTCAATAGGGTTTGGGTGGTAGATGGAGGGTGCCGCCCCTGCCTCTTTCCAAGCAGAGACCCTGGACGGAGTCCCGTGAGCGAGTGGGCTTTTCCCGGCACAACTGTGCCCCGGACCGCCAAGATCCCCGTTGGGGTGGGCGGGCAGTTCGGGGGCTTTGGTTTGTGGCCCTCCCTCGCAGCGGGGGGTGGGATCAACCCCGGGTGGATCAATCAGGGGCCCTCAGCAGTGCCAAGGGAGCTCACCGCCCAGGAAACGCCCCCTAGGTCCCTTTGAATTGGCCACCAACGCCCCCTTCCCAGCCTGCCTTGCTCTGGGTTTCCCGCCTTTTCACATTCCACAGGTCCCTGGGCCTCGACTGTCCCCCGCTGTCTCCTCCGAGGCATTCCGGGACACCGGACGCTCTCTCCAGTGCCTCCACCTAGATCCCTCGCTGTCCTCGCCTCCGTTTCCCCCCCTGCCCCCTCCCAACTCCTCCGTGGGCTCTTGGCGTCATTTCCCTACAGCAGTCCCAGAGCCGCCCCCGAGGGGCTTTGAGTTGCCTGGAGCCCAAGGCTCCGGCCAGAGCCCTGAGGGGCCAGCGTCTGGACTGCAGCTAATGCCATTTGGGGCTTTTCTCACGTGGAGCCT
>NW_017190247.1:0-11380 GCF_001704415.2 Capra hircus | reverse complement strand
GTCAAAGACCCTTTGGAAGTTCCAGAGGTTAGGTGTGATTAGCCTCGAGATGCTCAGGGGAAATGGGCCTCAATCTCGCCTGGAGGGGAGAACCTCCTGGATTATCTTGAGTTGGAGCAGGTGCTCTCGTCTTAGCATGGGGACCTCAGGGACCCGCTCCTGTGGCCTCAGAAAAGGCCAGTGCCCATGGGAGTTGCTAGGGGCCTCTCAGGATTCCTCTCACGTCGATGCCGGGGCCTAAGACCTTGTGTGGAGAGCCGAGCGGAGGCGGCGCGGAGCGTTCGGTTCTCAGTGCCTGGGGCACCGGTGTGTGGTGTGAGGCTGGCGGCGGAGCCTCTACACTGAAGGTGGCGAGAGTTGGCAGCTTCGATTGAAGCACATCGAGCGGCGACAGCAGTGAAAGTCATGAGCGACAGCGGCGAGGAGAACTACGGCGAGGGGGAATCCCGTTCTGCTTCCAGAAGCGGAAGTGCTCATGGATCTGGAAAATCTGCAAGTCATACCCCTGCAAAGGTCTCGCTCCAAGGAAGATTCCAGGCGTTCCAGATCAAAGTCCAGGTCCAGATGCGGAATCTAGGTCTAGATCCAGAAGAAGTTCTCGGAGGCATTATACAAGGTCACGATCTCGGTCCCGTCCCATAGAAGATCTCGTAGCAGATCTTACAGCAGAGATTATCGAAGACGGCATAGCCACAGTCATTCTCCATGTCTACTCGCTGGCGTCATGTTGGGAATCGGGAAATCCTGATCCTAACTGTTGTCTTGGAGTATTTGGATTGAGCTTGTATACTACAGAAAGAGATCTAGAGAAATGTTCTCTAAATATGGCCCAATTGCTGATGTATCTATTGTATATGACCAGCAGTCTAGACGTTCAAGAGGATTTGCCTTTGTATACTTTGAAAATGTAGATGATGCCAAGGAAGCAAAAGAGCGTGCCAATGGAATGGAGCTTGATGGATGTAGGATCAGAGTTGACTTCTCCATAACGAAAAGACCACATACTCCAACAGCAGGAATTTACATGGGGAGACCTACCTATGGCAGCTCACGCCGTCGAGATTACTATGACAGAGGATATGATCGAGGCTATGATGATCGGGACTATTACAGCAGATCGTACAGAGGAGGAGGAGGAGGAGGAGGATGGAGAGCTGCTCAAGACAGGGATCAGAAATACAGAAGACGGTCACCTTCTCCCTACTATAGTCGTGGAGGATACAGATCACGTTCCAGATCTCGATCATACTCACCTCATCGCTATTAAAGCATGAAGATGAAGACTTTCTGAAACCTGCCCTAGAGTTGGGATATTTGTTTGTGGACAATATTTTTTATTGTCTCCTGTGTTAAAAGTGAACAGTGCCTGGTGAAGTTAGGTGACTTTTACACCTTTTATGATGACTACTTTTGGTGGAGTTGAAATGCTGTTTTCATTCTGCATTTGTGTAGTTCGGTGCTTTGTTCAAAGTTAAGTGTTTTCAGAAAAGTATGTTTTACATGTATTTTTTTACAGTCTAAAATTTTGACTGCTGAGAAGTTTCTATTGTACAGAACTTCATTTAAATGGTTTTTCTACTGAATACAGGGTATTCTGAAGATTGAAGCCTGTGTGTAAAATGCTACCAAATGGCAAAAAGCAACAAATAACGTTTGTTTTTACTTTTCTTTCTAACATATCAATGCTTAGGAGAACTGTTCTGATTAGATTGTCAGTAGTAAATTAAGAAAAAAATGCCCGTTTTCCTCGAGTCCATGAAACATACCATACTTAATATACCTGCAGTTAAGTGATAAAAATTACGCTCTGTAACTCTATACTGCTAGTGTTAAAAACTAAAGATCTTTCATACAGCAAATGCTTAATGCTTATATAAATGTGACTTTGACAGCCTTTATGTAATCTGTATTATACATAGCAGGGAATAAGATGAGTTGCAGCAATGTATGCCTTAAAAAGGCTATTTCTTAAAGCTGTTAGAAGGGGATAATGGTATTTCAATTAGTAATCAGCAAGTGAAAAATAATATTCACCACAAATGTACTCTTGTTCTCCTAGCTTTTAAGACTATATGGAAAAACTGGGTGGTTCAGAGTTTTGAGAAAAAGAAAGGGAACACTACACCTGTGTTGTGGATGATCTGAAGACTTTGCCTGTTCATTTTTTAAATACTAATTCAGGTTCTTTGCTTACAAAGGAGGCCCAATTTCACTCAAAAATTTTGAGAACTGTGTTTAAATAAATGCAAAGAAAAGAGTAAAAGGAAAGAAAAAAAAAAGACCTTGCGAGGAGTTGGGGCAGGAACTGAGGATTCCTCTACAGTGCTGACATGGATCTTGGGTAGCTCTGGAGCCCCCCAGGGAAGTCAGTCTTCGTCTCGAATGGGGGCATGCACGTGCGCTTTCCTCCCGAGCTGTAGCAGCAGTGTCACGCTTCCGGTCGCGTGGATCAAGTGATCTGTGGCTTTTCCTCCAGGCTTTACCACGAGGCTATCCCAGAGGGCTGTCCCACATGCCGCCGAGGTGTGAGTCGAACCTCGGCGTGAAAGTCGAGGCAGTGCAGGGAAACAGGTTCCTCTGGAATGGACTGAGACATCTAGGGGACTCTTGGAATGGTGGCACGACTCTGGAGTTCCTTCGCATTTCCTGTGGAGAGCGCCTCCACTTGAGATGCGACGGGAACGCCGGGAATTCTTTCCCGACGAAGCAGGGAAAGGATCCCACATCTCGAGCTACGAGGCGGAAAGGGGCTCCTCTGGATGTGGGCGGGACCCTCGTGCTTCCTATCGAGAGGAGACGGGTATGTCAGGGAACTTCTTGAGTGGCAGCAAGGGTGTGAAGGACCCTTTGGAAGTTCCAGAGGTTAGGTGTGATTAGCCTCCAGACGCTTCAGCGGAAATGGGCCTCATCTCGCCTGGAGGGGAGAACCTCCTGGATTTTCTCGAGTTGGCGGCAGGTGCTCTCGACTTACGACGGGGACCTCAGGGACCCGCTCTGGTGGCCTCAGGAAAGGCCAGTCCACATGCGAGTTGCTCGGGGGCCTCTCGGGATTCCTCTCCATCGAGGCCGGGGCCTAAGACCTTGTGTGGAGTCGGTGCCGGACCTGAGGATTCTTCTGCAGTGCTGACATGGATCTTGGGGTACTTCTGGAGTCTCCCCAGGGGAGTCAGTCCTCGTTTGAGTGGGCGCATGCACGTGCGCTTACCTCCGGAGCTGTGGCAGCAGTGTCATGCTTCCCTTCGCCTGGATCAAGGGATCTGTGGCTTTCCCACGAGGCTTTCCCACAGGGCTATCCCACGTGCCACCGTGGTGTGAGTCGATCGATGGCTTGAAAGTCAACGCAGTGCACGGAAAACAGGTTTCCCTGGAATGGACTGAGACATCTGGCGAATCTGGGAATGGTGGCACGACCCTGGACTTCCTCTCGACTTTCCTGTGGAGAGCGCCTCCTCTTGAGATGCGACGGGAACGCCGGGAATTCTTTCCGACACTCAGGGAAAGGATCCCTTCTCTCGAGCTGGGAGGCGGAAACGGTGCTCCTCTGTATGTGGGCGGGACTCTCGTGCTTCCTCTCGAGTGGAGACGGCTATGTGGGGGAATTCTTGAGTTGCAGCAAGGGTGTGAAGGACCCTTTGGAAGTTCCAGAGGTTAGGTGTGATTAACCTCGAGACGCCTCAGTAGAAATGGGCCTCATCTCGCCTGGAGGGGAGAACCTCCTGGATTTTCTCGAGTGCGGCAGGTGCTGTCGACTTTCGACGGGGACCTCAGGGACCCGCTCTGGTGGCCTGAGTAAAAGGCCAGTCCCCATTCGAGATGTTTGGGGGCCTCTGGAATTCCTCTCCCGTCGATGCCAAGCCTAAGACTTTGAGTGGAGTCGGTGACGGAACCTGAGGATTCCTCTCCACTGCTGACATGGATCTTGGGGTACTTCTAGTGTCTCCCCAGGGGAGTCAGTCCTCGTCTCGAGTGGCGGCATGCAGTTCGATTCCCTCCCCAGCTGTAACAGCAGTTGTCACGCTTCCCGTCGAGTGGATCAAGGGATCAGTGTCTTTTCCCTTGAGGCTATCACATGAGGCTTTCCCAGGAGGCTTTCCCACAGGGCTGTCCCACGTGCCACCGTGGGTGTGAGTCGATCCTCGCATGAAATCGAGGCAGTGCAGGGAAAACAGTATTCCCTGGAATGGACTGAGACATCTGGGGGACTCTGGGAATGGTGGCACGAGTCTTGAGTTCTCTCGCCTTTCCTGAGGAGACCGCCTCCTCACGAGATGCGACGGGAATGCAGGCAATTCTTTCCAACCACGCAGGGAAAGGATCCATCCTCTCGAGCTAAGAGGCATAAAACGGTGGCTCCTCTGGATGTGGGCGGGACTCTCGTGCTTCCTCTCCAGTGGAGACGGTTATGTCGGGAACTTCTTGAGTTGCAGCAAGGGTGTGAAGGACCCTTTGGAAGTTCCAGAGGTTAGGTGTGATTAACCTCGAGACGCCTCAGTGGAAATGGGCTCATCTCGCCTGGAGGGGAGAACCTCCTGGATTTTTTCGAGTTGGGGCAGGTGCTCTTGACTTACGAAAGGGACCTCAGGGACCCGTTCTGGTGGCCTCAGCAAAGGCCGGTCCCCATGCGAGATGCTTGGGGGCTTCTCGTTATTCCTCTACCTTCGATGTCGGGGCCTAAGACCTTGTGTGGAGTTGGTGCCGAAATCTGAGGATTCATCTGCAGTGCTGACATGGATCTTGGGGTACTTCAGGAGTCTCCCCAGGGGAGTCAGTGCTCGTCTCGAGTGTGGGCATGCAGTTCGATACCCTCCCGAGCTGTAGCAGAAGTGTCACGCTTCCCGTCGAGTAGATCAAGGGATCTGTGGCTTTCCCTCGAGGCTTTCCCACGAGGCTTTCCCACAGGACTGTCCCACGTGCCACCGTGGTGTGAGTCGATCCTCGGCTTGAAAGTCGAGGCAGTGCAGGAAAACAGTTTTCCCTGGAATGGACTGAGACATCTGGGGGAATCTGGGAATGGTGGCACGACCCTGGAGTTCCTCTCGCCTTTCCTGTGGAGAGTGCCTCCACTTCAGATGTGACGGGAACGCCGGGAATTCTTTCCGCACACGCAGGGAAAGGATCCGAGCTCTTGAGCTTTGAGGCGAAATCGGGCTCCTCTGGATGTGGGCGGGAACTCTCGTGCTTCCTCTCGAGTGGAGACGGGTATGTCGGGGAACTTCTTGAGTTGCAGAAAGGGTGTGAAGGACCCTTTGGAAGTTCCAGAGGTTAGGTGTGATTAGCCTCGAGACGCCTCAGCGGAAATGGTCCTCATCTCCCTGGAGGGAGAACCTCCTGGATTTTCACGAGTTGTGGCAGGTGGCTCGACTTACGACGGGGACCTCAGGGACCCGTTCTGGTGGCCTCAGGAAAGGCCAGTGCCCATGCGAGTTGCTCGCGGGCCTCTCGGGATTCCTCTCCCCTCGATGCGGGGCCTAAGACCTTGTGTGGAGTCGGTGCCGGAACCTGAGAATTCCTCTGCAGTGCTGACATGGATCTTGGGGTACTACTGGAGTCTCCCCAGGGGAGTCAGTCCTCGGCTCGAGTGGGGGCATGCACGTGCGCTTTCTCCCGAGCTGTAACAGCAGTGTCACGCTTCCCTTCGCGTGGATCAAGGGATCTGTGGCTTTCCCTCGAGGCTTTCCCATGCGGCTTTCCCACGTGGCTTTCCCACAGGGCTGTCCCAGGTGCCACCGTGCTGTGAGTCGATCCTCGGCTTGAAAGTTGAGGCAGAGCAGGGAAAACAGGTGTCCCTGGAATGGACTGAGACATCTGGGGACTCTGGGAATGGTGGCACGACCCTGGAGTTCCTCTCGCCTCTCCTGTGGAGAGCGCCTCCACTGGGATGCAAGGGGAACACAGGGAATTCATTCCCGACCACGCAGGGAAAGGATCCTCCTGTCGAGCTAGGAGGCGAATCGGCGCTCCTTTGTATGTGAGCGGGACTCTCGTTCTTCCTCTCCAGTGGAGACGGGTATGTCGGGGAACTTCTTGAGTTGCAGCAAGGGTGTGAAGGACCCTTTCGAAGTTCCAGAGGTTAGATGTGATTAGCCTCGAGCCCCTCAGCGGAAATGGGCCTCATCTCGCCTGGAGGGGAGAACCTCCTGGATTTTCTCGAGTTGCGGCAGGTGGTCTCGACTTACGACGGGGACCTCAGGGACCCGCTCTGGTGGCCTCAGGAAAGGCCAGTCCCCATGCGAGTTGCTCGGGGCCTCTCGGATTCCTCTCCCCTTGATGCCGGGACCTAAGACCTTGTGTGGAATCGGTGCCGGAACCTGTGGATTCCTCTCCAGTGCTGACATGGATCTTGGGGTACTTCTGCAGTCTCCCCAAGGGAGTCAGTCCTCCTCTCGAGTGGGGGCATGCACGTGCGCTTTCCTCCCGAGCTGTAGCAGCAGTGTCACGCTTCCCTTCGCGTGGATCAAGGGATCTGTGGCTTTCCCTCGACGCTTTCCCACGAGGCTTTCCCACGAGGCTTTCCCACAGGGCTGTCCCATGTGCCACCGTGGTGTGAATGCATCTTCGGCTTGAAAGTCGAGGCAGTGCAGGGAAAACAGTTTTCCCTGGAATGGACTGAGACATCTGGGGGACTCTGGGAATGGTGGCACGACCTGGAGTTCCTCTCGCCTTTCCTGTGGTGAGCGGTCCTCTTGAGATGCAACGGGAACGCCGGGAAATTCTTTCCCGACCACGCAGGGAAAGGATCCCTCCTCTCGAGCTAGGAGGCGGAAATGGGGCTCCTCTGGATGTGGGCGGACAATCGTGCTTTCTCTCGAGTGGAGACGGGTATGTCGCGGAACTTCTTGAGTTGCAGCAAGGGTGTGAAGGACCCTTTGGAAGTTCCAGAAGTTAGGTGTGATTAGCCTCGAGACGCCTCACCGGAAATGGGCCTCATGTAGAATGGAGGGGAGAACCTCCTGGTTTTTCTCGAGTGGCGGCAGGTGCTCTGGACTTACAACGGGGACTTCAGGGACCCGCTCTGTGGCCTCAGAAAAGGCCAGTCCACATGCGAGTTGCTCGGGGCCTCTCGGGATTCCTCTCCTGTCGATGCCGTGGACTAAGACCTTGTGTGGATTTGGTGCCGGAACCTGAGGATTCCTCTCCCGTATGACATGGGTCTTGGGGACTTCTGGAGTCTCCCCAGGGGAGTCAGTCCTCGTCTCGAGTTGGGGCATGCACGTGGGATTTCCTCCCGAGCTGTAGCCGCAGTGTCACGCTTCCCTTTGCGAGGATCAAGGGATCTGTGTCTTTCCCTCGAGGCTTTCCCACGAGGCTTTACCTCGAGGCTTTCCAACAGGGCTGTCCCTCGTGCCACCGTGGTGTAGGTCGATCGTCGGCTTGAAAGTCAAGGCAGTGCAGGGAAAACAGGTTTCCCTGGAATGGACTGAGAAATCTGGGGGACTCTGGGAATCGTGGCACGACCCTGGAGTCCTCTCGCCTTTCCTGTGGAGAGCGCCTCCTCTTGAGATGCGACGGGAACGCCGGGAATTCTTTCCCGACCACGCAGGGAAAGGACCACTCCTTTCGAGCTAGAAGTGGAAACGGGCTCCTCTGGATGTGGGCGGGACTCTCGTGCATCCTCTCGAGTGGAGACGGGTATGTCGGGGAACTTCTTGAGTGGCAGCAAGGGTGTGAAGGACACTTTCGAAGTTCCAGAGATTAGATGTTTTTAGCCTCGAGCCCCCCTCAGCGGAAATGGGCCTCATCTCGCCTGGAGGGGAGAACCTCCTGGATTTTCTCGAGTTGCGGCAGGTGGTCTCGACTTACGACGGGGACCTCAGGGACCCGCTCTGGTGGCCTCAGGAAAGGCCAGTCCCCATGCGAGTTGCTCGGGGCCTCTCGGGATTCCTCTCCCCGTCGATGCCGGGGCCTAAGACCTTGTGTGGAGTCGGTGCCGGAACCTGAGGATTCCTCTCCAGTGCTGACATGGATCTTGGGGTACTTCTGCAGTCTCCCCAGGGGAGTCAGTCCTCCTCTGGAGTGGGGGCATGCACCTGTGCTTTCCTCCCGAGCTGTAGCAGCAGTGTCACGCTTCCCTTCGCGTGGATCAAGGGATCTGTGTCTTTCCCTCGAGGCTTTCCCCCACGAGGCTTTCCCACAGGGCTGTCCCACGTGCCACCGTGGGGTAGGTCGATCGTGAGCTTGAAAGTCGAGGCAGTGCAGGAAAACAGGTTTCCCTGGAATGGACTGAGACTTCTGGGGGACTCTGGGAATGGTGGAACGACCCTGGAGTTCCTTTCGCCTTTCCTGTGGAGAGCGCCTCTTCTTGAGATGCGAAGGGAACTCCGGAATTCTTTCCCGACCACGCAGGGAAAGGATCCCTCCTCTCGAGCTAGGAGGCGGAAACGGGGCTCCTCTGGATGTGGGCGGACTCTCGTGCTTCCTCTCGAGTGGAGACGGGTATGTCGGGGAACTTCTTGAGTTGCGGCAAGGGTGTGAAGGACCCTTTCGAAGTTCCATAGGTTAGGTGTGATTAGCCTCGAGATGCCTCAGCGGAAATGGGCCTCATCTCGCCTGGAGGGGAGAACCTCCTGGATTTTCTCGAGTTGTGGCAGGTTCTCTCGACTTCGACAGGAATCTCAGGCACCCGCTTGGTGGCCTCAGAAAAAGGCCAGTCCCCATGCGAGTTGCTCGGGGCTCTCGGGATTCCTCTCCCGTCAATGCCGGGGCCTAAGATCTTGTGTGGTGTGGGTGCCGGAACCTGAGGATTCCTCTCCAGTGCCGACATGGATCTTGGGTACTTCTGGAGTCTCCCAGGGTAGTCAGTCCTCTTCTCGAGTGGGGGCATGCACGTGCGATTTCTTCCCGAGCTGAAGCAGCAGTGTCGCGATTCCCTTCGCGAGGATCAAGGGATCAGGGCCTTTCCCTCGTGCTTTCCCACGAGGCTTTCCCACAGGGCTGTCCACGTGCCGCCGTGGTGTGAGTCGATCCTCGGCTTGAAAGTCGAGGCAGTGCAGGGAAAACAGTTTTCCCTGGAATGGACTGAGACATCTGGTGGACTCTGGGAATGTGGCATGACCCTGGAGTTCCTCTCGCCTTTCCTGTGGAGAGCGCTCCTCTTGAGATGCGTCGGGAACCGCCCGGAATTTCTTTCCCGACCACGCAGGAAATGATCCCTCCTCTCGAGCTAGGAGGCGGAAACAGGGCCTCTGGATGTGGGCGGGACTCTCGTGCTTTCTCTCGAGTGGAGACGGGTATGTCGGGTAACTTCTTGAGTTGCAGCAAGGGTGTGAAGGACCTTTGGAAGTTCCAGAGTTTAGGTGTGATTAGCCGAGGCGCCTCAGCGGAAATGGGCCTCATCTCGCCTGGAGGGGAGAACCTCCTGGATTTTTCGAGTTGCGGCAGGTGCTCTCGACTTACGATGGGGACCTCAGGGACCCGCTCTGATTTCCTCAGGAAAGGCCAGTTCCCAATCGAGTTGTTTGGGGGCATCTCGGATTCCTCTCCCGTCAATGCCGGGCGCCTATACCTTGTGTGGAGTCGGTGCTGGAACCTGAGAATAACTCTCCAGTGCTTACATGGTTCTTGGGGTACTTCTGGAGTCTCCCAGGGAGTCAGTCCTCATCTCTAGTGGGGCATTCATGTGCACTTTCCTCAGAGCTGTAGCAGCAGTGTCCCGCTTCCCTTCGCCAGGATCAGGGATCTCTGGCTTTACTGGAGGCTTTCCCACGATGTTTTTTCATGAGGATTTCCACAGGGCTGTCCCACTTGCCACCGTGGTGTGAGTCGTTCCTCGGATTGAAAGTCGAGGCAGTGCAGGGAAAACAGGTTTCCTGGAATGGACTGAGACATCTGGGGGCTCTGGGAATGGTGGCACCACCCTGGAGTTCCTCTCGCCTTTCCTGTGGAGAGCACCTCCCTTGAGATGTGACGGAAACCGGGAATTCTTTCCCGACGCACGCAGGGAAAGGATCCTCCTCTCGAGCTAGGAGGCGGAAACGGGGGCTCCTCTGGTGTGGGCAGGACTCTCGTGCTTCCTCTCGAGTGGAGACTGGGTATGTCGGGGATCTTCTTGAATTGCAGCAAGTGTGTGAAGGACCTTTGGAAGTTCCAGAGCTTAGGTGTGATAAGATTCGAGACCCTCAGCGGAAATGGGCCTCATCTCGCCTGGAGGGGAGAACCTCCTGGATTTTCTCGAGTTGCGGCAGGTGCTCTCAACTTACGACGGGTAATCAGGGACGCTCTGGTGGCCTCAGGAAAGGCCAGTCCCATGGAGTTGCTCGGGCCTCTCGGTATTCCTCTCCGTCGATGCCGGGGCCTAAGACCTTTTGTGGATTCGGTGCCAGAACCTGAGAATTCCTCTCCAGTGCTGACATGGATCTTGGGGTACTTCTGGAATCTCCCCAGGGGAGTCAGTCCTCGTCTCGAGTGGGGGCATGCACGTGCGCTTTCCTCCCGAGCTGTAGCAGCAGTGTCACGCTTCCCTTCGCGATGAACAAGGGATCTGTGGGCATTCCCTCAAGGCTTTCCACGAGGCTTTCCCACGAGGCTTTCCACAGGGCTGTCCCACGTGCCACCGTGGTGTGAGTCGATCCTCGCTTGAAAGTCGAGGCAGTCCAGGGAACAGGTTTCCCTGGAATGGACTGAGACATCTGGGGGACTCTGGGAATGGTGGCACGACCCTGGAGTTCCTCTCGCCTTTCCTGTGGAGAGTGCTCCTCTTGAGATGCGACGGGAACGCCGGGAATTCTTTCCCGACCACGCAGGGAAAGGATCCCTCCTCTCGAGCTAGGAAGCGGAAAAGGGGCTCCTAAGGATGAGGGGGCACTCTCGTGCTTCTCTCGAGTGGAGACGGGTATGTCGGGGAACTTCTTGAGTTGCAGCAAAGGTGTGAAGGACCCTTTGAAAGTTCCAGAGTTTAGGTGTGATAAGCCTCGAGACTCCTCAGCGGAAATGGGCCTCATCTCGCCTGGAGGGGAGAACCTCCTGGATTTTCTCGAGTTGCCGCAGGTGCTCTCGGCTTCCGACGGGGACCTCAGGGACACGCTCTAGTGCCCTCAGGAAAGGCCCGTCCCCATGCGAGTTGCTCGTGGGCCTCTAGGCGATTCCTCTCCCGTCTATGCCGGGGGCCTGAGACATTGTGTGGAGTCGGTGCTGGAACCTGAGGATTCCTCTCCAGTTCTGACATGGATCTTGGGGTACTTCTGGAGTCTCCCAGGGGAGTCAGTCCTCGTCGCGAGTGTGGCGTGCACGTGCGCTTTCTCCCGAGCTTTAGCAGCAGTGTCACGCTTCCTTTGCGTGGATCCAGGGATCTGTGGCTTTCTCAGTAGGCTTTCCCACGAGGCTTTCCACTAGGCTTTTCCAAGGGCTCGTCCACGTGCCACCGGGTTCTTGAGTCGATCCTCGG
>NW_017190246.1:0-11380 GCF_001704415.2 Capra hircus | reverse complement strand
CAGGGGCAATCACGTGGGCCCCCATGGGCAATCACGTGGGCCCCCAGGGAAATCACGTGGCCCCAGGGAAATCACGTGGGCCCCCAATCACGTGGCCCCAGGGCAATCACGTGGGCAATCACGTCCCCAGGCCCCAGGGGCAATCACGTGGACGTGGGCCCCCAGGGGAAATATCACGTGGGCCCCCAGGGGAAATCACGTGGGCCCCCCAATCACGTGGCCCCCAGGGGCACGTGGGGGAATCACGTGGGGGGGAAATCACGTGGGCCCCCCCAGGGGAATCACGTATCAGGCCCCCAGGGCAATCACGTGGGCCCCGTGGAAATCACGTGGGCAATCACGTGGGCCCCAGGGGAAATCACGTGGCAATCACGTGGGCCCCCCGTGGAAATCACGTGGGCCCCAGGGGCAATCAAATCACGTGGGCCCCCAAATCACGTGGCCCCCAGGGCAATCACGTGGGCCCCCGGAAATCACGTGGGCCAGGGGCAATCACGTGGGCCCCCAGGGGAAATCACGTGGCCCCCAGGGGCAATCACGTGGGCCCCCCATCAGGCCCCCAGGGCAATCACGTGGCCCCCCGGGAAATCACGTGGGCCCCAGGGGCAATCACGTGAAATCACAGGGGAAATCACGTGGGCCCCCAGGGGAAATCACGTGGGCCCCCAGGGGCAATCACGTGGGCCAGGGGCAATCACGTGGTCCCCCAGGGGCAATCATCCCCAGGGGCAATGCGGGCCCCCGAGGCCATCATGTTCGCCCCTGGGGAAATCACTGGGCCCTCCTTGGCAATCCGTGGGCAACCTGGTGCAATCACATGAGCCCCCAATGGCAATCACATGCGCCCCCCATGGGCTATCATGTGGGCCAGCTGGTGCAATCACGTGGGTCTAACGGGGAAATCACGTAGGCCCCAGTGGAAATACGTGGGTCCCCCGGGGCCATCATATGGGCCAGCTGGAGCAATCACGTGGGCCCCCAGGGGAAATCTCGTGGGCCCCTGGTGCAATCATGTGGGTCAGCTGTTGCAATCACGTGGGCCAGCAGGGGCCATCACGTGGGCCCCCTCAGGACTCCAGAAGTTCCCCAAGATCCATGGCAGCACTGGTGAGGAACTCTCAGGTTCTGTCCCTGACTCCACGTAAGGTCTTCGGCCCGGGTTTGGAAGGGAGAGGAATCCCGAGAGGCCCCTAGGAAGTCGCATGTGGACTGGCCTTTCCTGTGGTCAGCAAAGGGGGTCCCTGAGGTCCCCGTCGTAAGTCGAGAGCACCTGCCCAACTCGAGAAATTCCACGAGGTTCTCCCCTCCAGGCGAGATGAGGCCCATTTCTGCTGAGGCATCTCCAGGCTAATCACGCCTAACCTCTGGAACTTCCAAAGGGTCCTTCAAACTCTTGCTGCATCTCAAGTCGTTCTCCGACATACCCTTCTCCACTCGAGAGGAAGCACGGGGTCCCGCGCACATCCAGAGGAGCCCCGTTTCCGCCTGGTAGCTCGAGATGAGGGATCCTTCCCTGCCTGGTCGGGAAAGAATTCCCGGCGTTCCCGTCGCATCTCAAGAGGAGGCGCCCTCCACAGGAAATGCGAGAGGGACTCCACGGTCGTGCCACCATTCAAAGAGACCCCCGGATGTCTCAGTGCCTTCCAGAGGAACCTGTTTTCCCTGCACTGCCTCGATTTTCACGCCGAGGATCGACTCACACCACGGTGGCACGTGGGACAGCCCTGTGGGAAAGCCTCTAGGGAAAGCCACAGATCCCTTGATCCACGCGACCGGAAGCGTGACACTGCTGCTAGAGCTCGGAGGAAAGCGCACGTGCATGTCGCCACACGAGCCGAGGACTGACTCCCCTGGACAGACTCCAGAAGTACCCAACGTTCCATGTCAGCACTGGAGAGGAAACCTCAGGTTCCGGCCCCGACTCCACACAAAGGTCTTACATCGACGGGAGAGGAATCCCGAGAGGCCCCCGCAACTCTCATGGGAACTGCCCTTTCCTGAGTCCATCAGAGCGGGTCCCTGATGTCCCCGTCGTAAGTCAAGAGCACCTTCTGCAGCTCGAGAAAATCCAGGAGGTTCTCCCCTCCAGGCGCGATTAGGCCCATTTCCGCTGAGGCGTCTCGAGGCTAATCGCACCTAACTTCTGGAACTTCCAAAGGGTCCTTCACACCCTTGCTGCAAATCAAGAAGATCCCCGACATACCCATCTCCACTCCAGAGGAAGCACGAGGGTCCCACCCAGAGAAGCCCAGAGAAGCCCCCGTTTCCGCCTCGTACCTTGAGATGAGGGATCCTTTCCCTTATAGTTCGGGAAAGAATTCCCGGTGTTCCCGTCGCATCTTAAGAGGAGGTGCTCTCAACAGGAAAGTGAGAGGAACTCCAGAGTCGTGCCGCCATTCCAAGTGTCCCTCAGATGTCACAGTACATTCCAGAGGAACCTGTTTTCCATGCACTGCCTGGACTTTCAAGACGAGGATTGACGCACACCACTGTGGCACGTGGGACAGCCCTGTGGGAAAGCCTCGTGGGAAAGCCTCGTGGGACAGCCTCGAGAGAAAGCCAGAAATCCCTTGACCACGTGACGGGAAACGTGACACTGCTGCTACAGCTCGGGAGGAAGGCGCACGTGCATGCCCCTACTCGAGACGAGGACTGACTCCCCTGGGGAGACTCCAGAAGTACCCCAAGATCCACCTCAGCAATAGAGAGGAATCCTCAGGTTACGGTCCCGACTCCACACAAGGTCTTAGGCCCCGGAATCGTCGGGAGAGGAATCCCGAGAGGCCCCCGAGCAACTCGCATGGGAACTGGCCTTTCCTGAGGTCACCAGAGCTGGTCCCTGAAGTCCCTATGGTAAGTCGCTAGCACATGCAACAACTCGAGAAATTCCAGGAGGTTCTCCCCTCCAGGCGAGATGAGGCCCATTTCTGCTGAGGCGTCTCAACGCTAATCACACCTAACCTCTGGAGTGTCCAAAGGGTCCTTCGTAACCTTACTGCAACACCAAGAATTTACCCGACATACGCGTCTCCAATTCGAGAGGAAGCACGAGGGTCCTGCCCACATCGAGAAGAGCCCGTTTCCTCCTTGTAGCTGGAGAGGAAGGATCCTTTCCCTGCTTGGTCGGGAAAGAATTCCCGGCGATCCCGTCGCAACTCAAGAGGAGGCGCTCTCCACAGGAAAGGCGAAGAGGAACTCCAGGATAGTGCCACCATTCCAGAGTCCCCCAGATGTTTCAACCATTCCAGGGAAACCTGTTTTCCCTGCACTGCCTCGACTTTCAAGCCGAGGATCGACTCACACAACGGTAGCACGTGGAACAGCCCTGTGGGAAAGCCTCGTGGGAAAGCCTCATGGGAAAGCCGCGAGGGAAAGACAGAGATCCCTTAAACCACCCGAAGGAAAGCGTGACAGTTCTGCTACAGCTCGGGAGAAAACGCACGTGCATGTCCCCATTCGAGACGAGGACTGACTCCCCTGGGGAGACTCCAGAAGTACCCCAAGATCCATGTCAGCACTGGAGAGGAATCCTCAGGTTCCGGCATCGACTCCACACAAGGTCTTAGGGCCAGCATCGACGGGATAGGAATCCCGAGAGGCCCCCGAGCAACTCGCATGGGGACTGGCCTTTCCTGAGGCCACCAGAGCGGGTCCCTGTAGGTCCCCGTCTTAAGTCGAGAGCAACCTTGCCACAACTCCAGAAAATCCAGGAGGTTCTCCCTCCAGGCGAGATGAGGCCCATTTCCGCTGAGGCGTCTCGAGGCTAATCACACCTAAGCTCTGGAACTTCCATAGGGTACTTCACAACCTTGCTGCAAGTCAAGAAGTTCCCCGACATCCCGTCTCCACTTGAGAGGAAGCACGAGAGTCCCGCCCACATTCAGAGGAGCTCCGTTTCCGCCTCCTAGCTCGAGAGGAGGGATCCTTTCTATGCGTGGTCGGGAAAGAATTCCCGGCGTTCCCGTCGCATCTCAAGAGGAGGCGCTCTCCACAGGAAAGGAGAGAGGAACTCCAGGGTCGTGCCACCATTCCCAGAGTCCCCCAGGTGTCCCTGTTCATTCTAGGGAAACCTGTTTTCCCTGCACTGCCTCAACTTTCAAGCCGAGGTCAATTCAAACCACTGTGACACGTGGGAGAGCCCTGAGGGAAAGCCTCGTGGAAAGCTTCGTGGGAAAGCCTTGAGGAAAAGCCTCAGATCCCTTGATCCACGCGAAGAGAAGCGTGACACTGCTGCTACAGCTCGGGAGGAAAGCGCACGTGCATTCTCCCACTTGAGACGAGGACTGACTCCACTGGGAGACTCCAGAAGTACCCCAAGATCCATGTCAGCACTGGAGAGGAATCCTCATGTTCTGGCACCGACTCCACACAAGGACTTAGGCTCTGGCATCGACGGAAGAGGAATCCCGAGAGGCCCCCCGAGCAACTCGCATGCGGACTGGCCTTTTCTGAGGCCACCAGAGCGGGTCCCTGAGGTCCCTGTCGTAAGTCGAGAGCACGTTCCGCAACTCGAGAAAATCCAGGAGACTCTCCCCTCCAGGCGAGATGAGGCCCATTTCCGCTGAGGCGTCTCGAGGCTAATCACACCTAAACTCTGGAACTTCCAAAGGGTCCTTCACACCCTTGCTGCAACTGAAGAAGTTCCCCGACATACCTGTCTCCACTCGAGAGGAAGTGCGAGAGTGCCGGCCACATCCAGAGGAGCCCTGTTTACAGGTCATAGCTCGAGAGGAGTGATCCTTTCCCTGCGTGTTCGGGAAAGAATTCCCGGCGTTCCCGTCGCATCTCAAGAGGAGGCGCTCTCCACTGGAAAGGCGATAGGAACTCCAGGGTCATGCCACCATTCCCAGAGTCCCCGAGATGTCTCAGTCCATTCCAGGGAAAACTGTTTTCCGTGCACTGCCTCGACTTTCAAGCCGAGGATCGACTCACACCACGGTGGCACTTGCGACAGCCCTGTGGGAAAGCCTCGTGGGAAAACCTCATGGGAAAGCCTCGAGGGAAAGCCACTGATCCCTTGATCCACGTGAAGGGAAGCGTGACACTGCTGGCTACAGCTCGGGAGGAAAAGCGCACGTGCATGCCCCCACTGGAGACAAGGACTGACTCCCCTGGGGAGACTCCAGAAGTACCCCAAGATCCATATCCAGCACTGAAGAGGAATTCTCAGGTCTGGCACTGACTCCACACAAGGTTTTAGGCCCCGCATCGACTGAAGAGGAATCCCTGAGAGTTCCCCGAGCAAACTCGCATGGGGACTGGCCTTTCCTGAGGCCACCAGAGCGGGTCGCTGAGGTCCCAGCCGTAAGTCGAGAGCACCTGTCGCATTTGGAGAAAATCCAGGAGGTTCTCCCTCCGAGGCGAGATGAGGCCCATTTCCGCTGAGGCGTCTCGAGGCTAATCACACCTTACCTCTGGGAACTTCCAAAGGTTCTTCACACCTTGCTGCAAATCAAGAAGTTCCCCCGTAATCCCCGTCTCCACTTGAGAGGAAGCACGAGAGTCCCGCCCACATCCAGAGGAGCCCCCGTTTCCCCTCATAGCTCGAGAGGAGGGATCCTTTCCCTGCGTGGTCGGGAAAGAATTCCCGCCGTTCCCGTCGCATCTCAAGAGGAGGCGCTCTCCACAGGAAATTCGAGAGGAACTCCAGTGTCGTGCCACCATTCCCAGAGTCCCCCCAGATGTCTCTGTCCATTCCAGGGAAACCTGTTTTCACTGCACTGCCTCGAGTTTCACGCCAAGGATTGACTCACCCCACGGTGGCACGTGGGACAGCCCTGTGGGATAGCCTTGTTGGAAAAGCCTCGAGGGGAAGCCACAGATGCCTTGATCCACGCGATGGGAAGCTTGACACTGCTGCTACAGCTCGGGAGGAAAGCGAACGTGGCATGCCCCTACTCGTGACGAGGACTGACTCCCATGTGGACACTCCAGAAGTACCCCAAGTTCCATGTCAGCACTGGAGATGAATCCTCAGGTTCCGGCCCCAACTCCGCATAAGTTCTTAGGCCCCATAATCGACGGGAGATGAATCCTGAGAGGCCCCCTAGCAAATCGCTTGGGGACTCGCCTTCACTGAGGCCACCAGAGTGGGTCCTTGAGGTCCCCGTCGTAAGTCGAGAGCAACCTGCCGCAACTCGAGAAAATCCAGGAGGTTTCTGCTCTCCCAGGCGAGATGAGGCCCATTTTCGCTGAGTCGTCTCGAGGCTAATGACACCTAAACTCTGGGACTTCCAAAGGGTCCTTCACATGCTTGCTGCAACTCAAGATGTTCCCCGACATACCCGTCTCCACTCGAGAGGAAGCACGTGGGTCCCGCCCACATCCAGAGGAGCCGCGTTTCCGCCTCGTAGCTCGAGATGAGGGTTCCTTTCCCTGCTTGGTCGGGAAAGAATTCCTGGCATTCCCGTCGCATCTCAAGAGGAGGCGCTCTCCACAGGGAAAGGCGAGAGGAACTCCAGGGTCATGCCACCATTCCCAGAGTCCCCGAGATGTCTCAGTCCTTTCCAGAGGAACCTGTTTTCCCTTCACCTGCCTCGACTTTCACGCCGAGGATCGACTCACACCATGGTGGCACGTGGGACAGCCCTGTGGGAAAGCCTCATGGGAAAGCCTCGTGGGAAAGCCTGGGGCGAAAGCCACAGATCCCTTGATCCACGCGACGGGAAGCATGACACTGCTGCTAAAGCTCGGGAGGAAACCGAACGTGCATGCCCCCACTCGAGACGAGGACTGACTCCCCTGGGGAGACTCCAGAAGTACCCCCAAGATCCATATCAGCACTGGAGAGGAATCCTCAGGTTCCGGCACCGACTCCACACAAGGTCTTAGGCCCCGGCATCAGCGGGAGAGGAATTCCGAGAGGCCCCCGAGCAACTCTCATGGGGACTGGCCTTTCCGGAGGCCACCAGAGCGGGTCCCTGAGGTCCATGTCGTAAGTAGAGAGCACCTGAGGCAACTCGAGAAAATCCAGGAGGTTCTCCTTCCAGGCGAGATGAGGCCCATTTCCGCTGAGGTGCCTCGAGGCTAATGACACCTAACCTCAGGAACTTCCAAAGGGTCCTTCACACCCTTGCTGCTACTCAAGAAGTTCCCCAACAGACCTGTCTCCACTCGAGAGGAAGCACGAGAGTCCCGCCCACATCCAGAGGAGCCCCCATTTCAGCCTTTGCCCAGGGAGGGCTCCCACACTCACAGGCAAATCAAAGCAACTTCCAAGTGAGTCAGCTTTTCACATCAAGTGGCCAAAGTATTGGAGTTTCAGGTTCAGTATTAGTCCTTCCAATGTATATTCAGACCTGATTTCCTTTAGGATGGAGTGGTTGTGTCTCCTTGTAGTCTAAGCGACCTACAAGCATCTTCTCCAACACCACAGTTCAAAAGCATCCAATTTTCAGCTGTCACTTTCTTTATAGTACATCTTTCATATCCATCCATGACATATGGAAAAACCATAGCCTTGACTGGATGGATCTTTGTTGGCAAAGCAACGTCTCGGCTTTTTAATATGCTGTCTATTTTGGTCATCACTTTTCTTCCAAGTCATAAATATGTTTTAAGTTCATGGAGGCAGCCATCACCTGCAGTGATTTCCAAGCCCCCAAAAATAGTCTGCTGCTGTTTCCAATGTTTTCCCATCTATTTGCCATGAAGTGATGAGACTGGATGCAATGATTTTAGTTTTCTGAATGCTGAGCTTTAAGCTAACTTTTTCACTCTCCTCTTTCACTTTCATCAGGAGACTCTTTAGTTCTTCTTCACTTTCTGCCATAAGGGTGGTGTCATCTGCATATCTGAGATTACTGATATTTCTCCCAGCAATCTGGATTCCAGCGTGTGCTTGCTTCCTCCAGCCCAGTGTTTCTCATGATGTACTCTGCATATAAGTTAAATAAGCAGGGTGACAATATACAGCCTTGACATATTCCTTTTCCTATTTAGAACCAGTCTGTTGTTCCATGTCCAGTTCGAACTGTTTCTTCCTGACCTGCATACAGGTTTCTCAAGAGACAGGTCAGGTGGTCTGGTATTCCCATCTCTTTCAGAATTTTTCCCAGTTTATTGTGATCCACACAGTCAAAGGCTTTGGCATAGCCAATAAAGCAGAAAAATATATTTTTTTTCTGGAACTCTCTTGCTTTTTCAATGATCCAGTGGATGTTGGCAGTTTGATCTCTGGTTTCTCTGCATTTTTTAAATTCCTCTTGAACATTTGGAAGTTCACAGTTCATGTGAACTTGGAGAATTTTGAGCATTACTTTACTAGTGTGTGAGATGAGTGCAATTGTGCAGCAGCTTGAATATTCTTTGTCATTGCCTTTCTTTGGGATTGGAATGAAAACTGACCTAATGACTAGATGTTTTCAATTGCATATGCTGAAAGAACTGGCTGTGCAGTTTTGAAGAAAACAAATCATTTTAACCCATTTTCTCTGAAGTGCAAGGCATATCATGGCCATCCCTGAATCATAAAGTCACCTTTTCTTTATGTAGTCATAGTTTCATGCCTAAATTATAGGCCAACTCGTGCTCAAATGGACTCTGATGTCAGGGGCAGATCAACTAATAAAAAGCTTGGATTGTCCCTCTGGAGGAAAGTGAGATCTTGGTCCCACGAGAAGAATCTGAAGGGTTAAGGGAACTTGCAAGTGTGGGGAAAGCTTAGTCCATCCTACATGTACCAAAATCTTAAATAAGGCTTATTTACTTTACCGAAGTAAAAAAACAGATGAAAAAAAAATTATAAATCAATGAAAGGTAAAGAAACTCATAGTCTGTTATCAAAAATTGCATTCTAAGAAAACTTTGCTCTCTTAACCTAGAGAGGAGACTAAATTCCATCTGGTACCAGCTTACCAGAAGACAAACAAACAAACAAACAAATTATCGGTAAGCTTAAAAAAAGTATATTCCATATATCTTGAAGTAGCAGTATTTCTGCAAAGGCATCAGTGTGAAACCATAGAGGACATGGTTAAAACCTGATTAAATAGAAATTGACAATGTAATCTGGTCACTGCTGCGACTTGAAATGCTTTCATATGATAACTGGAATTATAACTGACAGCATTTGACCAGGACATCTCAGATTTTCACGGATGTCACTTAATTTCTAGGATATCTATATTAGGAACTGAAGGAATCTTTGAACCTAGGAAAGAAAACAACAGTCTCAAAGGCCCTTGCTGAATCATCTATCAGCAAGGAATGTCTTTGCAAGGATCGCAAAGTGAAGGGAAAATACACCGACCTGGCTCTGCAACTTCAGTCCTCTGAGCAGATCTGGAGGTCTCCCTTTGTATAAGCTAACCTGTTCCTTCCAAATAGAGGTTTGCAACACAAAACAAGTGGCCGCCTATTCTTCCCCGAAGGAGGCTCTCTTTCCCCACATCCTGCGAACTCCCTTTCCCAGCCTCCTGGAAAAGCGCTTCTTGCAGTTCCTTTCAGAAAATCCTATGGACGGAGAAGCCTGGTAGGCTGCAGTCCGTGGGGTCGCTGAGGGTCGGACACGACTGAGCGACTGCACTTTCATGTTCACTTTCATGCATTGGAGAAGGCAATGGCAACCCACTTACTGTTCTTGCCTGGAGAATCCCAGGGACAGGGGAGCCTAGTGGGCTACCGTCTATGGCATCGCACAGAGTCGAACACGACTGAAGCAACTTAGCAGCAGCAGCAGCAGCAGTTCCTTTCTTAGGGGCAGTTATCCCTGAGATTGGGACCTGGAAAGGCAGAGCCACCTCCACACACACGTCTTTTCTGTCCCCTTTCCTCTGGAGGAGAGCTCTAGTGAGCCTAGGTCTGTCAGGAAAATTCTTGGCTTTGACGGGGATCCCACCCGGTGTGTGAACCTGCATACCCCACCTAGGGGCCACAGGGCACCTGTTTTGCTCGAGTGGGTCCTGGAGGGGTGCAGCATAGCAAGAGCTTAAAAATCCATCCAATTTGTCTTTTTTTTTTTACCTCGGAGAGAACGAGTTTGCTCCACCTCCACCCTTTGGCAGTGTGGAGGGAAGAGGGCACAACCCTCTCCCAAAGGGACATAGGGCCTACCAGGAGACAAAGGCCCCTTGAGGAGCTGAGCCCAGGTAGGCAGCCAGTGATGTCAAGCACACTCCCGCTGCTTGCTTCTTCATGGGCACTCCCACGATCTGCTAGGAATGTCTTTGCAAGATCTCAAAGGGAAGGGGAGATACATGGCCCTGTCTCTGGAACTTCAGTCCTCTGAGCAGATCTGGAGGTCTTCAGTTGTATAAGCAAACCTGTTCCTTCCAAATAGAGGCTTGCAAACACACCCCCGGTGGTTGCCTCTTCTTCCCCGAAGAAGTCTTTCTTTCCCCACATGCTGCGAACTCCCTGTCCCAACTCCAAGAATAGCGCTTCTTGCCATTCCTTTCTTAGAGGCAGTTATCCCTGAGCTTGGGGCCGTAGGGAGTAGCCCCACACTCACAGGGAAAGGCAAAGACTCCTCCATACATCTCCTCTATCCTCTTTGCTCTGGAGGAGAGCTCTAGTGAGCCTAGGTCTTTCAGGAAAATTCTTGGCTTGGGACAGGATCTCACCCTGTTTGTGAACCTGCATACCCAACCAGGGGCTACAGAGCACCTGTATCAGTAAAGTGGGCCCTGAAAGGGTGCAGCCTAGCAAGAGCTTGAAAATCCATTCAATTGCTGTTTTGTACCTCTGACAGAGCGAGCTTGGCTCCACCCTTTGGCAGCGAGGAGAAAAGAGGCATGACACCCTCCCCAAGGGGACATGGGGCCTACTTCGAGAGGAAAGGCCCCTTGTGGAGTTGAGGCCAGGAAGGCACACAGTCGTGTCAAACACACTCCCACTGCTTGCTTCTTCATGGGCACTCCCGCTATCAGCTAGGAATGTCTTTGCAATGATCACAAAGGGAAGGGGAGATACAGGGCCCTGCTTCTGGACCTCCGGTGCTCTGAGCAAATCTCGAGGTCTCCCGTTGTTGGTCAAGGTTCAAGGTCAAGTTCAAGTCAAGTCAAGTTCAAGTTCAAGTTCAAGTTGAAGTTCAAGGTCAAGGTCAAGTTCAAGGTCAAGTTCAAGTTCAAGTTCAAGGTCAAGGTCAAGTTCAAGTTCAAGTTCAAGTTCAAGTTCAAGTGAAGTTGAAGTTCAAGTTGAAGTTCAAGTTCAAGGTCAAGGTTCAAGTTTCAAGTCAAGTCAAGTTCAAGTTCAAGTTCAAAGTCAAGGTCAAGGTCAAGTTCAAGTTCAAGTTCAACGTCAAGTTCAAGTCAAAGTCAAAGTTCAAGTTCAAGGTCAAGTTCAAGTTGAAGTTCCAGTTCAAGTTCAAGGTCAGGTCAAGGCCAATTTCAAGTTCAATGTCAAGGTCAAGTTCAGGTCAAGGTCAAGTTCAAGTTTCAAG
>NW_017190245.1:0-11381 GCF_001704415.2 Capra hircus | reverse complement strand
AGCTAGGAGGGGAAAGGGGCTCCTCTGGATGTGGGCGGGACTCTCGTGCTTCCTCTCGAGTGGAGACGGGTATGTCGGGGAACTTCTTGAGTTGCAGCAAGGGTGTGAAGGACCCTTTGGAAGTTCCAGAGGTTAGGTGTGATTAGCCTCGAGACGCCTCAGCGGAAATGGGCCTCATCTCGCCTGGAGGGAGAACCTCCTGGATTTTCTCGAGTTGTGGCAGGTGCTCTCGACTTAGACGGGGACCTCAGGGACCCGCTCTGGTGGCCTCAGGAAAGGCCAGTCCCCATGCGAGTTGCTCGGGGGCCTCTCGGGATTCCTCTCCCGTTGATGCCGGGCCTAAGACCTTGTTGGAGTCGGTGCCAGAACCTGAGGATTCCTCTCCAGTGCTGACATGGATCTTAACTTCTGGAGTCTCCCCAGGGAGTCAGTCCTCGTCTCAGTGGGGCATGCACGTGCGCTTTCCTTCCGAGCTGTAGCAGCAGTGTCAGCTTCCCTTCGCGTGGATCAAGGGATCTGTGGCTTTCCCTTGAGGCTTTCCACGAGGCTTTCCCACGAGGCTTTCCACAGGGTCCCACGTGCCACCGTGGTGAGTCGATCCTCGGCTTGAAAGTCGAGGCAGTGCAGGGAAAACAGGTTTCCTGGAATGGACTGAGACATCGGGGACTCTGGGAATGGTGGCACGACCCTGGAGTTCCTCTCGCCTTTCCTGTGGAGAGCGCCTCCTCTTGAGATGCGACGGAACGCCGGAAATCTTTCCGACACGCAGGAAAGGATCCCTTTCTCGAGCTAGGAGGAGGAAAGGGCTCCTCTGGATGTGGGGGACCTCGTCTTCCTCTCGAGTGGAGATGGGTATGTCGGAGAACTTCTTGACTTGCAGCAAGGGTGTGAAGGACCCTTTGGAAGTTCCAGAGGTTAGTTGTGATTAGCCTCGAGACGCCTCAGCGGAAATGGGCCTCATCTCGCCTGGAGGGGAGAACCTCCTGGATTTTCTCCAGTTGCGGCAGGTGCTCTCGAGTTTCGACAGAGACCTCAGGGACCCGCTCTGGTGACCTCAGGAAAGGCCAGTCCCCATGCGAGGTGCTAGGGGCCCTCTCAGGATTCCTCTCCTGTCGATGCCGGGGCCTAAGTCCTTGTGTGGAGTCGGGACCGGAACCTGAGGATTGCTCTCCAGTGCTGACATGGATCTTGGCGTACTTCTGGAGTCTCCCAAGTGGCGTCAGTCCTCGGCTCGAGTGGGGTCATGCACGTGCGCTTTCCTCCTGAGCGGTAGCAGCAGTGTCTCGCTTCCCGTCCCGTGGATCAAGGGATCTGTGGCTTTCCCTCGAGTCTTCCCATGAGGCTTTCTCTCAGGGCTATTCCACTTGCCACCATGGTGTGATCGATCCTCGGCGTGAAAGTCGAACCAGTGCAGGGAAAACAGGAACCTCCTTCCCCACAGTAGGGGGTACACTGTCCCCTTGGTCGGGTATCTCCAGGGCACTCGCGCTGGGGGTTGCCCGTGGATATTCGGGCCTCAGGCTCCACGTGAGAAAAGCCCCAAATGGCATTAGCTGCCAGTCCAGACGCTGGCCCCTCAGGTCTCTGTCCGGAGCCTTGGGCTCCAGGCAACTCAAAGCCCTCGGGGTGGCACTCTGGGACTGCTGTAGGGAATGGACGCCAAGAGCCCACGGAGGAGTTGGGGAGGGGGCAGGGGGAAACAGAGGCGAGGACAGCGAGGGATCTAGGTGGAGGCGCTGGAGAGAGCGTCTGGTGTCCCAGAATGCCTCAGAGGAGCCAGAGGGGGACAGTCGAGGCCCAGGGACCTGTGGAATGTGAAAAGGCGGGAAATCCCAGAGCAAGGCAGGCTGGGAAAGGGGGCGTTGGTGGCCAATTCAAAGGGACCTAGGGGCGTTTCCTGGGCGGTGAGCTCCCTTGGCACTGCTGAGGGCCCCTGATTGATCCACCCGGGATTGATCCCACCCCCCGCTGAGAGGGAGGGCCACAAACCAAAGCCCCCGAACTGCCCGCCCACCCCAACGGGGATCTTGGCGGTCCGGGGCACAGCCGTGCCCGGGAAAAGCCCACTCACTCCACGGGACTCCGTCCAGGGTCTCTGCTTGGAAAGAGGCCAGGGGCGGCCCCCTCCATCTACCCACCCAAACCTTATTGACGTCAATGGGGCGGAGCCGCCTCCCGCTTTCCAGAGTCCTGAGCTGCTGGGTCCCCACCCACTCGGCCAGCAGTCTGCAGCATGCCCGTGTGCCTCTCCCACCATGGCTTCGTCCGGCTCCTCCAGCACCTCAAGCAGTACGTTTGCCCTCGGTCCCTGTGGTCGGATCACATCTCAGGGGATTTGCAGGTGGCCTGGGCAAGGGCTCTCGGCCAACGTGTTGACCCCCCTCCCACCCGAGAACGGCGGGGACCCATCGGCCAGGCCCGGGGTTCCGAGGCGTCAGGTGTGCCCAAATTCGGAGGGCCTGGCATCGTTCGTTCATCTTGCTCCTTTGGCACACGCATGGCTTCTCCGTTCTCTTTTCTGGGAAGACAGTGTTGTTTCAGGGGGAGTGCTGCGGGGGGCGGGGCCGGGTTGGGTGGTGGTGGGAGCAGGTGCTGTGCTGGGATGAGGCCCTTTATCCTCATATCTTCCTGTGGGAATGGGAGTCGGGGAGCTCTGTGGCCTTGCTGCCTTTAGTGGCTTCCTCTGCGCAGGGGCCTAGTGGCTTCTGCCTTTTGTCAGGCGTTACGGGGTTTGGGCTTCGCTTTGGTGGCCTTGGCCTTTGCCTTGGCCTGGGCCTTGGCCTTGCCCTTGGCGTTGCCCTTGCCCTTGCCTTGGCCTTGGGCTGGGCCTTGCCTTGCCCTTGAATTTGAACTTGACCTTGACCTTGACCTTGACCTTGAACTTGACTTAGAACTTAACCTTAACCTTGAACTTGACCCTGAACTTGACCTTGACCTTGACTTGAATTGACCTTGACCTTGACTTGACCTTGAACTTGACCTTGACTTGAACCTGAACTTGAACTTGACCTTTACATGAACTTGAACTTGACCTTGACCTTGAACTTCAACTTGACCTTGAACTTGAACTTGACCTTGACCTTGACCAACAACGGGAGACCTCGAGATTTGCTCAGAGCACCGGAGGTCCAGAAGCAGGGCCCTGTATCTCCCCTTCCCTTTGTGATCATTGCAAAGACATTCCTAGCTGATAGCGGGAGTGCCCCTGAAGAAGCAAGCAGTGGGAGTGTGTTTGACACGACTGTGTGCCTTCCTGGCCTCATCTCCACAAGGGGCCTTTCCTCTCGAAGTAGGCCCCATGTCCCCTTGGGGAGGGTGTCATGCCTCTTTTCTCCTCACTGCCAAAGGGTGGAGCCAAGCTCGCTCTGTCAGAGGTACAAAAACAGCAATTGAATGGATTTTCAAGCTCTTGCTAGGCTGCACCCTTTCAGGGCCCACTTTACTGAAACAGGTGCTCTGTGGCCCCTGGTTGGGTATGCAGGTTCACAAACAGGGTGAGATCCTGTCCAAGCCAAGAATTTTCCTGAAAGACCTAGGCTCACTAGAGCTCTCCTCCAGAGCAAAGGGGATAGAGGAGATGTATGGAGGAGTCTTTGCCTTTCCCTGTGAGTGTGGGGCTACTCCCTACAGCCCCCAGCTCAGAGATAACTGCCTCTAAGAAAGGAATGGCAAGAAGCGCTATTCTTGGAGGTTGGGACAGGGAGTTCGCAGCATGTGGGGAAAGAAAGACTTCTTCGGGGAAGAAGAGGCAACCACCGGGGTGTGTTTGCAAGCCTCTATTTGGAAGGAACAGGTTTGCTTATACAACTCAAGACCTCCAGATCTGCTCAGAGGACTGAAGTTCCAGAGACAGGGCCATGTATCTCCCCTTCCCTTTGAGATCCTTGCAAAGACATTCCTAGCAGATCGTGGGAGTGCCCATGAAGAAGCAAGCAGCGGGAGTGTGCTTGACATCACTGGCTGCCTACCTGGGCTCAGCTCCTCAAGGGGCCTTTCTCTCCTGGTAGGCCCTATGTCCCCTTTGGGAGAGGGTTGTGCCCTCTTCCCTCCACACTGCCAAAGGGTGGAGGTGGAGCAAACTCGTTCTCTCGAGGTAAAAAAAAAAAAAGACAAATTGGATGGATTTTTAAGCTCTTGCTATGCTGCACCCCTCCAGGACCCACTCGAGCAAAACAGGTGCCCTGTGGCCCCTAGGTCGGGTATGCAGGTTCACACACCGGGTGTGATCCCGTCAAAGCCAAGAATTTTTCTGACAGACCTAGGCTCACTAGAGCTCTCCTCCAGAGGAAAGGGACAGAAAAGACGTGTGTGTGGAGGTGGCTCTGCCTTTCAGGTCCCAATCTCAGGGATAACTGCCCCTAAGAAAGGACCTGCTGCTACTGCTGCGCTAAGTTGCTTCAGTCGTGTTCGACTCTGTGCGACGCCATAGATGGTAGCCCACTAGGCTCCCCGTCCCTGGGATTCTCCAGGCAAGAACAGTAAGTGGGTTGCCATTGCCTTCTCCAATGCATGAAAGTGAAAATGAAAGTGCAGTCGCTCAGTCGTGTCCGACCCTCAGCGACCCACGGACTGGCAGCCTACCAGGCTTCTCCGTCCATAGGATTTTCTGAAAGAACTGCAAGAAGCGCTTTCCAGGAGGCTGGGAAAGGGAGTTCGCAGGATGTGGGGAAAGAGAGCCTCCTTCGGGGAAGAATAGGCGGCCACTTGTTTTGTGTTGCAAACTCTATTTGGAAGAACAGGTTAGCTTATACAAAGGGAGACCTCCAGATCTGCTCAGAGGACCGAAGTTGCAGAGGCAGGTAATTTCCCTTCACTTTGCGATCCTTGCAAAGACATTCCTTGATAGATGATTCAGCAAGGGCCTTTGAGACTGTTGTTTTCTTTCCTAGGTTCAAAGATTCCTTCAGTTCCTAATATAGATATCCTAGAAATTATGTGACATCCGTGAAAATCTGATATGTCCTGGTCAAATGCTGTCAGTTATAATTCCAGTTATCATATTAAAGCATTTCAAGTCGCAGCAGTGACCAGATTACATTGTCAATTTCTATTTAATCAGGTTTTAACCATGTCCTCTATGGTTTCACACTGATGCCTTTGCAGAAATACTGCTACTTCAAGATATATGGAATATACTTTTTTTAAGCTTACCGATAATTTGTTTTTGTTTGTTTGTCTTCTGGTAAGCTGGTACCAGATGGAATTTAGTCTCCTCTCTAGGTTAAGAGAACAAAGTTTTCTTAGAATGCAATTTTTGATAACAGACTATGAATTTCTTTACCTTTCATTGATTTATAATTGTTTTCATCATCTGTTTTTTTACTTCGGTAAAGTAAATAAGCCTTATTTAAGATTTTGGTACATGTTGGATGGACTAAGCTTTCCCCACTCTTGCAAGTTCCCTTAACCCTTCAGATTCTTCTCGTGGGACCAAGATCTCACTTTCCTCCAGAGGGACAATCCAAGCTTTTTATTAGTTGATCTGCCCCTGACATCAGAGTCCATTGAGCACGAGTTGGCTATAATTTAGGCATGAAACTATGACTACATAAAGAAAAGGTGATTTTATGATTCAGGGATGGCCATGATATGCCTTGCACTTCAGAGAAAATGGGTTAAAATGATTTTTTTTTCTTCAAAACTGCACAGCCAGTTCTTTCAGCATATGCAATTGAAAACATCTAGTCATTAGGTCAGTTTTCATTCCAATCCCAAAGAAAGGCAATGACAAAAATATTCAAGGTGCTGCACAATTGCACTCATCTCACACACTAGTAAAGTAATGCTCAAAATTCTCCAAGTTCACATGAACTGTGAACTTCCAAATGTTCAAGAGGGATTTAAAAAATGCAGAGAAACCAGAGATCAAACTGCCAACATCCACTGGATCATTGAAAAAGCAAGAGAGTTCCAGAAAAAAAGACATCTATTTCTGCTTTATTGACTATGCCAAAGCCTTTGACTGTGTGGATCACAATAAACTGGGGAAAAATTCTGAAAGAGATGGGAATACCAGACCACCTGACCTGTCTCTTGAGAAACCTGTATGCAGGTCAGAAGAAACAGTTCGAACTGGACATGGAACAACAGACTGGTTCTAAATAGGAAAAGGAATATGTCAATGTATATTGTCAGCCTGCTTATTTAACTTATATGCAGAGTACATCATGAGAAACACTGGGCTGGAGGAAGCACACGCTGGAATCCAGATTGCTGGGAGAAATATCAAGAATCTCAGATATGCAGACGACACCACCCTTATGGCAGAAAGTGAAGAAGAACTAAAGAGTCTCCTGATGAAAGTGAAAGAGGAGAGTGAAAAAGTTAGCTTAAAGCTCAGCATTCAGAAAACTAAAATCATTGCATCCAGTCTCATCACTTCATGGCAAATAGATGGGAAAACATTGGAAACAGCAGCAGACTATTTTGGGGGCTTGGAAATCACTGCAGGTGATGGCTGCCTCCATGAACTTAAAACATATTTATGACTTGGAAGAAAAGTGATGACCAAACTAGACAGCATATTAAAAAGCCGAGACGTTGCTTTGCCAACAAAGATCCATCCAGTCAAGGCTATGGTTTTTCCATATGTCATGGATGGATATGAAAGATGTACTATAAAGAAAGTGACAGCTGAAAATTGGATGCTTTTGAACTGTGGTGTTGGAGAAGATGCTTGTAGGTCGCTTAGACTACAAGGAGACGCAACCACTCCATCCTAAAGGAAATCAGGTCTGAATATACATTGGAAGGACTAATACTGAACCTGAAACTCCAATACTTTGGCCATTTGATGTGAAGAGCTGACTCACTTGGAAGTTGCTTTGATTTGCCTGTGAGTGTGGGAGCCCTCCCTGGGCAAAGGGCCTCAGGGGTCATTGCCACTGAATCACGACCTCCAAGCAAGCGCATTCCAGCTGTGTGACATTCAGGAAGCAGGAGACTGGGAAAACTATCTTCCTTAGAGGAAGGAAAGTCATCCACAGAGAGTGTGTTTTCAGGCCTCTCTTTGCAGCAAGTGTTTTGCTTCTCAGACATCAGAGCTGCAGGCTTGCTCTGAGGGCCTCAATTGCAGAGTCAGGGCTGTGTGTCTCACTGCACTTTCCAAGCATTGCAGACACATTCCTAGGTTGGAGCAGTGCTTCCCATGAGAAAGAAGCCTCGGGAGTGTGTCTGAGCGGGCTGAGTGCCATGCTAGGGTCACCTAGTCGAGGGCACCTTGCACATCCAATGGGCCCCAGGCGAGTAGCTATGGACCGGCCCTTCGGTTGAGACATCCCAAAGCAGGGAACAAAGCTAGCTCTGTCAGAAGGAGGAAAACAGCAATGGGATGGATTTTCAAGCAGTTGCTAAGTCACACCACGTTAGGGCTCCCCGGGAAAGAAATGCAAATTTTGGCCTCTAGGCCCAGTATCCAGATGTGTGCACAGGATATTTTCCCCACAGGATCCAAGAATGTTCCAGACAGACCTAAGCTCACTAGCTCTCTCCTGCAGAGGAAATGAAATATTGTTGCTGAACCACGAAAAGATGCTGGGATTCTTGGCTTATGGAGGAGAAGAATTCAATCCAGGGCCCAAGACGAGGCTTGATTGCTCAGAGCTTTGTGCAATAGAGTTTTATTAAAGGATAAAGGAGATAGAGAAAGCTTCTGACAGAGACATCACAAGGGGCAGAAAACGTACCCCTTGCTAGTGTTAGTAATGGAGTTATATACTCTCCAATAAGTTATGACAACGAACAAAAGAATGTCTGGAGGTTGTAAAGACTCACTAGACCTACTCCCATAATTGACATTTTAAGATAACAGGATTAGCCAGAAGGTTTTTCCAGAGACCGTCCTCAAGAAGGATGCATGATTGTTATATAATCCTAAGGAATGTAGAGGGGAAAACAGTTTGTCCTTTCTTCCTCCTTGAGAATTCTAGACCCCTCTCTCCTTGGGGACCCTTGAACTTCTTAGAAACCTGCCTTGGCAATGACTCTCTCAGAAACATGATTGAACAGCCGTTTGGAGCTTCCTTTGACTTTCCCTGGGAGGGAGGGAGCCCTCCCTGAGCACAGGGCCTCAGGGCCATGGCCAATGAAAAATAATCTCCCAGCAAGTGCTTTTCAGCCCTGTGTGGCTCTCAGCCCACAGGAGTCTGAGAAAACTCTCTTCCTTGGAGGAAGGAAAGGCAGCCCAAGATTTTCAGGCCTGTATCTTGCAGCAAGTGTTTGGCTTGTTAGACAGAAGACCTGCAGGCCTGTTCCAACAGACTCAAGCCAGAATCAGGGTCCCTGCACCTTGCAAACACATTCCTAAGAGCAGCCCATGGGAAGCAGGCTGCGGGAGTGTGTCTGAGGGGGCCAGGTGTCATGCTGGTCACCTGGTCGGCACCTTGCACCTCCAATGGACCCCAGGCAAGGAGTTGCAGGCCACCACCTTGCTTCTGAAATCCCAAAATGGGGAGCAAAGCTCGCTCTGTCAGAGGGAAGAAAACAGCAACAGGATGGATTTTCAAGCAGCTACTGCGTTAGGGCTCCAAGGAAGGAAAATGCGAATTTTAGCCCCTACGACTGGTATCCAGGCCCCAGGATCCCCGCAGGATCCAAGAACGTTCCAGACAGACCTGGGCTCACTAGCTCCCTCCTGCAGAGGAAACATGAGAGAACAGCTGTTTGGAGGTTGCTTTGACTTCCCCAGGTAGGATCCCTCCCTGGGTGCAGGGCCTCAGGGGCCATTGCCGCTGAGAAATGCCCTCCTTTGCAGCCTTGTATGACTCAGCACGGAGGAGACTAAAGCTCTCTTCCTTGGAAGGAAAGGCAGCCCCAGAGAGTGTGTTTTCACACCTGTATCTTGCAGCAATGGCGTCTCAGACGTCAGACCTCCAGGCCTGCTCCAACGGCCTCAGTTCCAGAGTCAGGCCGTGTGTCTCCCTGCATTTTCTGAGCCTTGGGAACACATTCCTAGGTCAGAACAGTCCTGCCCATGGGAAGGAGGCTGCGGGAGTGTGTCTGAGGGGGTCGGAGTGCCATGCTGGGTCCAATAGACCCGGTACCTCAATAGACCCCAGGACAACAGCGGTGGGGCTCCCCCTGGCTTCCGAAATGCCAAAGCGAGAAGCAAAGCTAGCTCTATCAGAAGGAAGAAAAGAGCAATCGGATGGATGTTCAGGCTGTTGCTGGGCCGCACCACTTCAGGGTCCCCCCCGAGAGGAACAGGCGCCCTGTGGCCCCTAGGTCCGATATGCAGGTTAACACACAGGGTGTGTCCCCATAGGAGCCAAGAATTTTCCTGACAGACCTAGGCTCACTAGAGCTCTCCTACAGGGCAAAAAAGGGGTAGAACAGACTGTGGATGTGACTCTGCCTTTCCCAGCGAGCATGGGGCCCTCCCTATGGCCCCGGGCTCCAGGGAAAATTGTCCCTGAAAAATGACCTCCAAGAAGCGCTTTTCCAGCAGGCTGGATGCAGAGTTCACAGGATGCGGGGAAAGTGATCGTCCTACAGGGAAGAAGAGGCAGCCACCCAGTGTGTGTTTGCAAGCCTGTATTTGGAAGAAACTGGTTAGCTCTTCAAGGGGAGACCTCCAGGTCTGCTCAGAGGACCGAAATTCCAGAGGCAGCACCATGCATCTCCCCTGTCCTTTCTGAGCCTTGGAAAGACATTCCTAGCTTATAGCGGTATTGCTCATGAAGAAGCAGGATGCAGGAATGTGTCAGACATGACGGGTGCCTTCCTGGGTTCAGCTCCGTGAGGGCCTTTCCACTCAAAGTAGGTCCCATGCCTCCTTGGGAGGAAGTGGGGCCCGCTTGCCTCCAAATTGCCAAAGGCTGGAACAAAGCTAGTTCTATCAGAGGTAGAAAAAGAGCAATTGGATGGATGTGGAAGCTGTTGCTGGGCCGCACTGCTTCAGGCCCCCACCCCTCTGCCCCCGAGAGAAACAGGCGCCCTGTGGCCCCTAGGTCCTGGATGCAGTTTCACACATAGAATGTGTCCCCATAGGAGCCAAGAATTTTCCTGACAGACCTAGGCTCACTAGAGCTCTCCTACAGAGCAAAGGGGATGGACAGATGTGTGGCTGTGGCTCTGCCTTTCCCTGAGTGTGGAGCCGCTCCCTATGGCCCCGGGCTCCAGGGGGAAATTGCCCCTGAATAATGACCTCCAAGAAGCGCTTTTCCAACTGGCTGAGACGTGGAGTTCTCAGGGATACAGGGGAAAGCGAGTGTCCTTCGGGAAGCAAAGGCAGTCACCTGTTATCATAACTTACTAGAATAGTAGGTACCTTCTCCGGTTGGGCAGAGGCCTTCCCTACCTGATCTGAAAAAGAAAACGAAGTAGCTCGCTGATTTGAGAAATAATTCCCAGACTTGGGTTTCCAACCAGTATAGAATCCGACAATGGCCCTGTCTTTGCAGCGCGTTAATTAACAGGTATGTGAAGCTCTAAATATCAGTGGAAATTACATACAGCATATAGGCCCCAGTGTTCTGGAATGGTGGAAAGAAACAACCAAACTCTTGAAGAGACACTTTCAAAATGGATCATAGAGACTGACTGTACATGGATGGGCTTGCTTCCGGCAGACTTACTCATATTACGGGTAACTGCACGTTCCCATAGTTGTTGTCCTTATGAAATTTTCTATGGGAGACCCCCTCCCACAGTGAGGCAGGTGTTAGCAGATTTTGCCACAAGTAAGGGGGTGGGATTTCACAGCAGATGGAACAATTAGGTAAGGTAATAAATCAGGTAACTAAGTTTGTATAAAAAAGAATATCATTCCCCCTTGAGGAACAGATTCATGAATTTGTGCTCAGTGATCAGGTGTGGCTCAATGACTGGAAACACAATTCCTTGGCCTGACATCGGAAAGGTCCTTATACTGTTGTTTTAGCCACAATTCTGAAAGAGATGGGAATACCAGACCACCTAACCTGCCTCTTGAGAAATCTGGATGAAGGTCAGGAAGCAACAGTTAGAGTAGGACATGGAACAACAGACTGGTTCCAAAAAGGAAAAGGAGTATGCAAAGGCTGTATATTGTCACCCTGTTTATTTAACTTCTATGCAGAGTACATCATGAAAAATGCTGGGATGGAAGATACATGAGCTGGAATCAAGATTGCCGGTAGAAATATCAATAAACTTAGATATGCAGATGACACCACCATTATGGCTGAATGTGAAGAGGAACGGGTATGTCGGGGAACTTCTTGAGTTGCAGCAAGGGTGTGAAGGACCCTTTGGGAAGTTCCAGAGGTTAGGTGTGGTTAGTCTCGAGATGCCTCAGCGGAAATGGGCCTCATGTCGCCTGGAATGGAGAGGCTCCTGGATATTCCCGAGTTTCAGCAGGTTGCTCTCGAGTTACGACGGGGACTTCAGGGACCCGCTCTGGC
>NW_017190244.1:0-11381 GCF_001704415.2 Capra hircus | reverse complement strand
GCACGTGCGCTTTCCTCCGAGCTGTAGCAGCAGTGTCGCGCTTCCTTCGCGTGGATCAAGGGATCTGTGTCTTTTCCCTCGAAGCTTTCCCACGAGGCTTTCCCACAGGGCTGTCCCACGTGCAACCGTGGTGTGAGTCGATCCTGGGCTTGAAAGTCGAGGCAGTGCAGGGAAAACAGTTTTCCCTGGAATGGACTGAGACATCCGGGGGACTCTGGGGAATGGGCACGACCCTGGAGTTCCTCTCGCCTTTCCTGTGGAGAGGGCTTCCTCTTGAGATGCAACGGGAACGCCGGGAATTCTTTCCCGACCACGCTGGGAAAGGATCCCTCCTCGAACTAGGAGGCGGAAACGGGGCTCCTCTGGATGTGGGCGGGACTCTCGTGCTTCCTCTCCAGTGGAGACGGGGTATGTCGGGGAACTTCTTGAGTTGGCAAGGGTGTGAAGGACCCTTTGGAAGTTCCAGATGTTAGATGTGATTAGCCTCGAGACTCCTCAGCGGAAATGGGCCTCATCTCGCCTGGAGGGGAGAATCTCCTGGATTTTCTCGAGTTGCGTCAGGTGCTCTCGACTTACGACGGGGACCTCAGGGACCCGCTCTGGTGGCCTCAGGAAAGGCCAGTCCCCATGCGAGTTGCTCGGGGGCCTCTCGGGATTCCTCTCCTGTCGATGCCGGGGCCTAAGACCTTGTGTGGACTCGGTGCCGGAACCTGAGGATTCCTCTCCAGTGCTGACATGGACCTTGGGTACTTCTGGTGTCTCCCCAGGGGAGTCAGTCCTCGTCTCGAGTGGGGGCATGCACGTGCCCTTTCCTCGCGAGCTGTAGCAGCAGTGTCACGCTTCCCTATGCGTGGATCAAGGGGTATGCAGCTTTCCCTCGAGGCTTTCCCACGAGGCTTTCCCACGAGGCTTTTCCACAGGGCTGTCCCACCTGTCACCATGTTGTGAGTCGATCCTCGGCTTGAAAGTCGAGGCAGTGCAGGGAAAACAGATTTCCCTGGAATGTACTGAGACATCTGGGGACTCTGGGAATGGTGGCACGACCCTGGAGTTCCTCTCGCCTTTCTTGTACAGAGAGCCTCCTCTTGAGATGGGTCGGGAACGCCGGGAATTCTTTCCCGACCACGAAGGGAAAGGATACCTCCTCTCGAGGTAGCAGGCGGAAACGGGGCCCCTCTGGATGTGGGCGGGACTCTCGTGCTTCCTCTCGAGGGGAGACAGTATGTCGGGGAACTTCTTGAGTTGCAGAAAGGGTGTGAAGAACCCTTTGGAAGTTCCAGAGGTAAGGTGAATATCCTGGAGACGCCTCAGCGGAAATGGGCCTCATCTCGCCTGGAGGAGAGAACCTCCTGGATTTTCTCGAGTTGCGGCAGGTGCTCTCGACTTACGACGGGGACCTCAGGGACCGCTCTGGGGGCCTCAGGAAAGCCCAGTCCCATGCGAGTTGCTCGGGGGCCTCTCGGGATACCTCTCCCTTCGATGCTGGGGCCTAAGCCCTTGTGTGGAGTCGGTGCCGGAACCTGAGGGTTCCTCTCTACTGACATGGATCTTGGGGTACTTCTGCAGTCTCCCCAGGGGAGTCAGTCCCGTCTCGAGTGGGGGCATGCACGTGCGCTTTCCTCCCGAGCCGTAGCAGCAGTGTCACGCTTCCCTACGCGTGGATAAAGGGATCTGTGGCTTTCCCTCGAGGCTTTCGCACGAGGCTATCCACAGGGCTGTGCCACGTGCCATCGTGGTGTGAGTCGATCCTCGGCTTGAAAGTCGAGGCAGTGCAGGGAAAACAGTTTTCCCTGGAATGGACTGAGACATCCAGGGGACTCTGGGAATGGTGGCACGACCCTGGAGTTCCTCTCGCCTTTCCTCTGGAGAGCGCCTCCTCTAGAGGTGCGACGGGAACTCGGGGAATTCTCTCCCGACCACGAAGGGAAAGGATACCTCCTCTCGAGCTAGGAGGCGGAAACGGGGCTCCTCTGGATGTGGGCCTGACTCTAGTGCTTCCTCTCGAGTGGAGATGGGCATGTCGGGGAACTTGTAGAGTTGCAGCAAGGGCGTGAAGGACCCTTTGGAAGTTCCAGAGGTTAGGTGTGATTTGCCTCCAGACGCCTCAGCGGAAATGGGCCTCATCTCGCCTGGAGGGGTGAACCTCCTGGATTTTCTCGAGTTGCGGCAGGTGCTCTCGCCTTACGACGGGGACCACAGGGACCCGCTCTGGTGGCCTCAGGAAAGGCCAGTCCCCATGCGAGTTGCTAGGGGGCCTCTCGGGATTCCTCTCCTGTCGATGCCGGGGCCTAAGACCTTGTGTGGAGTCGGTGGCGGAACCTTAGGATTCCTCTCCAGTGCTGACATGGATTTTGGGGTACTTCTGGAGTCTCCGCAGGGGAGTCAGTCCTCGTCACGAGTTGCGGCATGCACGTGCGCTTTCCTCCCGAGGAGTAGCAGCAGTGTCACGCTTCCCTTCGCGTGGATCAAGGGATCTGTGGTTTCCCTCCAGGCTTGCCCAGGAGGCTTTCCCACAGGGCTGTCCACGTGCCACCGTGGTGTGAGTCGATCTTCGGCTTGAAAGTCGAGGCAGTGCAGGGAAAACAGGTTTCCCTGGAATGGACTGAGATATCTGGGGGATCTGGGAATGGTGGCACGACCCTGGAGTTCCTCTCGCCTTTCCTGTGGAGAGCGCCTCCTCTTGAGATGCGACGGAAATGCCGGGAATTCTTTCCCGACCACGCAGGGGAAGGATCCTCCTCTCTAGCTATGAGGCGGAAACGGGACTCCTCTGGATGAGGGCGGGACTCTCGTGATTCCTCTCGAGTGGAGACGGGTATGTCGGGGAACTTCTTGAGTTGCAGCAAGGGTGTGAAAGACCCTTTGTAAGTTCCAGATGTTAGGTGTGATTAGCCTTGAGACGCCTCAGCGGAAATGGGCCTCATGTCGCCTGGAGGGGAGAACCTCCTGGATTTTCTCGAGTTGGGGCATGTGCTCTTGACTTACGACGGGGACCTCACGGACCCGCTCTGGTGGCCTCAGGAAAGGCCAGTCCCCAAGCGAGTTCCTCGGGGGCCTCTCGGGATTCCTCTCCCGTCGATGCCGGGGGCCTAAGCCTGCCGGGAGCCAGTGTGAGGAAGCCCGCCCGTGACAAGGTTATGAGGAAGGAAGCTGACATACGCAAGGCGTGCTCAGACTTCAGGGACCCCTCTGGAAATTTTTAAGCATGTACCCCAACAAAAATCTGCCGGTTTTTGTGCTCTACTTTTTCACTCTTCTGACTTTTCTGGAAAAAGTCAATTCAGGGCGTTAGTCTTCTGCATTTGAAAGAGTGTTTCAATCCAAAAACCCTCTGATGGCTTTCTAGCCTGCCTGTAGAACTCGTACAGCTGCGCTTGGTGATTGTTTGAGGCCTCCTGACCGCCGGAGGCACAGGAAGCTTAAAACATCCTAGGAATGCAGGAGCTTCTGAGAAGTCAGAATCTTTAGAATAGGACTGATTAAAAGTTTCATTTTTTGGGTCAATGCTTGCTGCCAAATTTTCATATCCTTTATTTTTAGATATAGTTGGTATGTGAAAAACAAGTAGTAGACCTGGTATTAGCAACATTAGATCTTTGAGTTAAGTACCTTCTTTGTTATAACCCACTGCACCTTTGTTCTATAGAGATGTAACTTTAGTGCTTTAAGGAGATGCAGATTAAAAAAAAACACTTCAGGGGAAACAAAATTAACATTCATTAAGGAAGAGAGCCAAAAAGTGTTAACAATCCTCTTGGCCAGAAGATAATGTAAATTACCTGAGACCTTTTGTATACAAAATGATATACAGAAAGAATCTGGGTTGCGAACACTACATAATTTTGTGTTATCCATTGATCTCCATGTATTATCAAAAGTATAAAAGACCTTCTGAACAATAAAGGAGGAGGCCAGGGGCCGGGGGCCAGTTTCTCGGACCAGCTTCTCGAACAGATCTCTCAGCCTGGTTTCTTGGGACTCTGGCTCCCCCTGTGTCTTTCTCCCTCTTTCTTCTTCTCTACCTTTCCTTCTCTCTGCTCTTTACTATAACTTCAGGCTGAATCTCCACATGGAGTGCGGAGGCTCGCCAGGTCTACTTACTTGGCCTGGCTGTTAAGACCCGCATGAAAGGGAGCTTAAGGCGAGGCACCCTTAGATATTCAAGCGGGCGCCGGTGGCCCAACGTAGGTGGTGCAAATTCCTTGTCTGGAATTTTATTGGCCGTCCGCAAAAACCAAGCTATTCAGCACTCTTCCTCCACTTAATCTTCTTACTACACTATAGTTTCCTAATGTAATCTTACATCAATAAATAAACAAGTCTTTCCACACCAAAGCCGTCCACCCTTCGAATTCCCTGGATCCACCGGGGCTGGACCCCGGCATAAGACCTTGTGTGGATTCGGTGCCGGAACCTGAGGATTCCTCTCCAGTGCTGACATGGATCTTGGGGTACTTCTGGAGTCTCCCCAGGGGAGTCAGTCCTCGTCTCGAGTGGGGGCATGCACGTGCGCTTTTCTCCCGAGCTGTAGCAGCAGTGTCACGCTTCCCTTCGCGAGGATCAAGGGATCTGTGGCTTTCCCACGAGGCTTTCCCACAGGGCTGTCCCATGTGCCACCGTGGTGTGAGTCGATCCTCGGCTTGAAAGTCGAGGCAGTGCAGGGAAAACAGGTTTCCCTGGAATGGACTGAGACATCTTGGGGACTCTGGGAATGGGGCCTGAACCTGGAGTTCTTCTCGCCTTTCCTGTGGAGAGCGCCTCGTCTTGAGATGCGACGGGAACGCTAGGAATTCTTTCCCGACCACGCAGGGAAAGGAACCCTCCTCTCGAGCTAGCAGGCGGAAACGGGGCCACTCTGGATATGGGCGGGACTCTCCCATTCCTCTAGAGTGGAGACGGGTATGTCGGGGAACTTCTTGAGGTGCAGCAAGGGTGTGAAAGACCCTTTGGAAGTTCCAGAGTTTAAGTGTGATTACCCCCTACTTGCCTCAGCGGAAATGGGCGTCATCTCGTCTGGAGGGGAGAACCTCCTGGATTTTCTCGAGTTGCGGCAGGTGCTCTCGACTTACGAAGGGGCCTCAGGGATCCGTTCTGGTGGCCTCAGTAAAGGCCAGTCCCCATGGGAGTTGCTCGGGGGCCTCTCGGGATTCCTCTCCCGTCGATGCTGGGGCCTAAGACCTTGTGTGGACTCAGTGCCGGAACCTGAGGATTCCTCTCCAGTGCAGACATGGATCTTGGGGGTACTTCTGGATTCTCCCCAGGGCAGTCAGTTCTGGTCTCGAGTGGAGGCATGCACGTGCGCTTTCCTCCCGAGCTGTAGCAGCAGTGTCGCGCTTCCCTTCGCGTGGATCAAGGGATCTGTGTCTTTCCCTCGAAGCTTTCCCACGAGGCTTTCCCACAGGGCTGTCCCACGTGCAACCGTGGTGTGAGTCGATCCTCGGCTTGAAAGTCGAGGCAGTGCAGGGAAAACAGTTTTCCCTGGAATGGACTGAGACATCCGGGGGACTCTGGGAATGGTGGCACGACCCTGGAGTTCCTCTCGCCTTTCCTGTGGAGAGGGCTTCCTCTTGAGATGCAACGGGAACGCCGGGAATTCTTTCCCGACCACGCAGGGGAAGGATCCCTCCTCTCTAGCTATGAGGCGGAAACGGGACTCCTCTGGATGAGGGCGGGACTCTCGTGATTCCTCTCGAGTGGAGACGGGTATGTCGGGGAACTTCTTGAGTTGCAGCAAGGGTGTGAAAGACCCTTTTGTAAGTTCCAGATGTTAGGTGTGATTAGCCTTGAGACGCCTCAGCGGAAATGGGCCTCATGTCGCCTGGAGGGGAGAACCTCCTGGATTTTCTCGAGTTGGGGCATGTGCTCTTGACTTACGACGGGGACCTCACGGACCCGCTCTGGTGGCCTCAGGAAAGGCCAGTCCCCAAGCGAGTTCCTCGGGGGCCTCTCGGGATTCCTCTCCCGTCGATGCCGGGGCCTAAGCCTGCCGGGAGCCAGTGTGAGGAAGCCCGCCCGTGACAAGGTTATGAGGAAGGAAGCTGACATACGCAAGGCGTGCTCAGACTTCAGGGACCCCTCTGGAAATTTTTAAGCATGTACCCCAACAAAAATCTGCCGGTTTTTGTGCTCTACTTTTTCACTCTTCTGACCTTTTCTGGAAAAAGTCAATTCAGGGCGTTAGTCTTCTGCATTTGAAAGAGTGTTTCAATCCAAAAACCCTCTGATGGCTTTTCTAGCCTGCCTGTAGAACTCGTACAGCTGCGCTTGTGATTGTTTGAGGCCTCCTGACCGCCGGAGGCACAGGAAGCTTAAAACATCCTAGGAATGCAGGAGCTTCTGAGAAGTCAGAATCTTTAGAATAGGACTGATTAAAAGTTTCATTTTTTGGGTCAATGCTTGCTGCCAAATTTTCATATCCTTTATTTTTAGATATAGTTGGTATGTGAAAAACAAGTAGTAGACCTGGTATTAGCAACATTAGATCTTTGAGTTAAGTACCTTCTTTGTTATAACCCACTGCACCTTTGTTCTATAGAGATGTAACTTTAGTGCTTTAAGGAGATGCAGATTAAAAAAAAACACTTCAGGGGAAACAAAATTAACATTCATTAAGGAAGAGAGCCAAAAAGTGTTAACAATCCTCTTGGCCAGAAGATAATGTAAATTACCTGAGACCTTTTGTATACAAAATGATATACAGAAAGAATCTGGGTTGCGAACACTACATAATTTTGTGTTATCCATTGATCTCCATGTATTATCAAAAGTATAAAAGACCTTCTGAACAATAAAGGAGGAGGCCAGGGGCCGGGGGCCAGTTTCTCGGACCAGCTTCTCGAACAGATCTCTCAGCCTGGTTTCTTGGGACTCTGGCTCCCCTGTGTCTTTCTCCCTCTTTCTTCTTCTCTACCTTTCCTTCTCTCTGCTCTTTACTATAACTTCAGGCTGAATCTCCACATGGAGTGCGGAGGCTCGCCAGGTCTACTTACTTGGCCTGGCTGTTAAGACCCGCATGAAAGGGAGCTTAAGGCGAGGCACCCTTAGATATTCAAGCGGGCGCCGGTGGCCCAACGTAGGTGGTGCAAATTCCTTGTCTGGAATTTTATTGGCCGTCCGCAAAAACCAAGCTATTCAGCACTCTTCCTCCACTTAATCTTCTTACTACACTATAGTTTCCTAATGTAATCTTACATCAATAAATAAACAAGTCTTTCCACACCAAAGCCGTCCACCCTTCGAATTCCCTGGATCCACCGGGGCTGGACCCCGGCATAAGACCTTGTGTGGATTCGGTGCCGGAACCTGAGGATTCCTCTCCAGTGCTGACATGGATCTTGGGGTACTTCTGGAGTCTCCCCAGGGGAGTCAGTCCTCGTCTCGAGTGGGGGCATGCACGTGCGCTTTTCTCCCGAGCTGTAGCAGCAGTGTCACGCTTCCCTTCGCGAGGATCAAGGGATCTGTGGCTTTCCCACGAGGCTTTCCCACAGGGCTGTCCATGTGCCACCGTGGTGTGAGTCGATCCTCGGCTTGAAAGTCGAGGCAGTGCAGGGAAAACAGGTTTCCCTGGAATGGACTGAGACATCTTGGGGACTCTGGGAATGGGGCCTGAACCTGGAGTTCTTCTCGCCTTTCCTGTGGAGAGCGCCTCGTCTTGAGATGCGACGGGAACGCTAGGAATTCTTTCCCGACCACGCAGGGAAAGGAACCCTCCTCTCGAGCTAGCAGGCGGAAACGGGGCCACTCTGGATATGGGCGGGACTCTCCCATTCCTCTAGAGTGGAGACGGGTATGTCGGGGAACTTCTTGAGGTGCAGCAAGGGTGTGAAGACCCTTTGGAAGTTCCAGAGTTTAAGTGTGATTACCCCCTACTTGCCTCAGCGGAAATGGGCGTCATCTCGTCTGGAGGGGAGAACCTCCTGGATTTTCTCGAGTTGCGGCAGGTGCTCTCGACTTACGAAGGGGCCTCAGGGATCCGTTCTGGTGGCCTCAGTAAAGGCCAGTCCCCATGGGAGTTGCTCGGGGGCCTCTCGGATTCCTCTCCCGTCGATGCTGGGGCCTAAGACCTTGTGTGGACTCAGTGCCGGAACCTGAGGATTCCTCTCCAGTGCAGACATGGATTTGGGGGTACTTCTGGATTCTCCCCAGGGCAGTCAGTTCTGGTCTCGAGTGGAGGCATGCACGTGCGCTTTCCTCCCGAGCTGTAGCAGCAGTGTCGCGCTTCCCTTCGCGTGGATCAAGGGATCTGTGTCTTTCCCTCGAAGCTTTCCCACGAGGCTTTCCCACAGGGCTGTCCCACGTGCAACCGTGGTGTGAGTCGATCCTCGGCTTGAAAGTCGAGGCAGTGCAGGAAAACAGTTTTCCCTGGAATGGACTGAGACATCCGGGGGACTCTGGAATGGTGGCACGACCCTGGAGTTCCTCTCGCCTTTTCCTGTGGAGAGGGCTTCCTCTTGAGATGCAACGGGAACGCCGGGAATTCTTTCCCGACCACGCTGGGAAAGGATCCCTCCCTCGAACTAGGAGGCGGAAACGGGGCTCCTCTGGATGTGGGCGGGACTCTCGTGCTTCCTCTCCAGTGGAGACGGGTATGTCGGGGAACTTCTTGAGTTGCAGCAAGGGTGTGAAGGACCCTTTTGGAAGTTCCAGATGTTAGATGTGATTAGCCTCGAGACTCCTCAGCGGAAATGGGCCTCATCTCGCCTGGAGGGGAGAACCTCCTGGATTTTCTCGAGTTGTGTCAGGTGGCTCTCGACTTACGACGGGGACCTCAGGGACCCGCTCTGGTGGCCTCAGGAAAGGCCAGTCCCCATGCGAGTTGCTCGGGGGCCTCTCGGGATTCCTCTCCTGTCGATGCCGGGGCCTAAGACCTTGTGTGGACTCGGTGCCGGAACCTGAGGATTCCTCTCCAGTGCTGACATGGACCTTGGGTTACTTCTGGTGTCTCCCCAGGGGAGGCAGTCCTCGTCTCGAGTGGGGCATGCACGTGCCCTTTCCTCGCGAGCTGTAGCAGCAGTGTCACGCTTCCCTATGCGTGGATCAAGGGGTATGCGGCTTTCCCTCGAGCTTTCCCACGAGGCTTTCCCACGAAGGCTTCCACAGGGCTGTCCCACCTGTCACCATGTTGTGAGTCGATCCTCGGCTTGAAAGTCGAGGCAGTGCAGGGAAAACAGATTTCCCTGGAATGTACTGAGACATCTGGGGACTCTGGGAATGGTGGCACGACCCTGGAGTTCCTCTCGCCTTTCTTGTACAGAGAGCTCCTCTTGAGATGGGTCGGGAACGCCGGGAATTCTTTCCGACCACGAGGGAAAGGATACCTCCTCTCGAGGTAGCAGGCGGAACGGGGCCCTCTGGATGTGGGCGGGACTCTCGTGCTTCCTCTCGAGGGGAGACAGTATGTCGGGGAACTTCTTGAGTTGCAGAAAGGGTGTGAAGAACCCTTTGGAAGTTCCAGAGGTAAGGTGAATATCCTGGAGACGCCTCAGCGGAAATGGGCCTCATCTCGCCTGGAGGGGACAACCTGCTGGATTTTCTCGAGTTGCGGCAGGTGCTCTCGACTTACGACGGGGACCACAGGGACCCCTCTGGTGGCCTCAGGAAAGGCCAGTCCCCATGCGAGTTGCTCGGGAGCCTTTCGGGATTTCTCTCCGTTGATGCCGGGGCCTAAGGCCTTGTGTGGAGTCGGTGCCGGAACCTGAGGATTCCTCTCCAGTGCTGACATGGACCTTGGGGTTCTTCTGCGAGTCTCCGCAGGGGAGTCAGTCCTCGTTCCGAGCGGGGGCATGCACGTGCGCTTTCCTCCGAGCTGCAGCAGCAGTGTCACGTTCCCTTCGCGTGGATCAAGGGATCTGTGGCTTTCCCTGGAAGCTTTCACACGAGGCTTTTCCATGAGGCTTTCCCCATGATTGTCCCACGTGCCACCGTGATGTGAGTCGATCCTCGGCTTGAATGTCGATCATTGCAGGGAAAACAGGTATCCCTGGAATGGACTGAGACATCTGGGGGACTCTGGGAAAGGTGGCACGACCCTGGAGTTCCTCTCGCCTTTCCTGTGGAGAGCGCCTCCTCTTGAGATGCGACGGGAACGCCGGATTTCTTTCCCGATGACGCAGGGAAAGGATCCCTCCTCTCGAGCTAGTAGGCAGAAACGGGGCTCCTCTGGATGTGGGCGGGACTCTCGTGCTTCCTCTCGAGTGGAAACGGTATGTAGGGGAACATCTTGAGTTGCAGCTAGGGTGTGAAGCACCGTTTGGAAGTTCCAGAGATTAGGTGTGATGAGCCTTGAGACGCCTCAGCAGAAATGGGCCCCATCTCGCCTGGAGGGGAGAACCTCCTGGATTTTCTCGAGATAGGGTAGTTGCTCTCGACTTACGACGGGGACCTCAACGACCCGCTCTGGGGGCCTCAGAAAAGGCCACTCCCCATGCGAATTGCTCGGGCCTCTCGGGATTCCTCTCTCGTCGATGCCGGGCCTAAGACCTTGTGTGGAGTCAGTGCCGGAACCTGAGGTTTCCTCTGCAGTGCTGACATGGATCTTGGGTACTTCTGGAGTCTCCCCAGGGGAGTCAGTCCTCGTCTCGAGTGGGGGCATGCACCTGCGCTTTCCTCCCTAGCTGTAGCAGCAGTGTCATGCTCCAGTCGCGTGGATCAAGGATCAGTGGCTTTCCCTCGAGGCTTTCCCACGAGGCTTTCCAACAGGCTTTCCCATGAGGCTTTCCCACAGGGCTGTCCCACGTGCCACCGTGGGTGTTAGTCGATCCTAGGCTTGAAAGTCGAGGCAGTGCAGGGAAAACAGGTCTCCCTGGAATGGACTGAGACATCTGGGGGACTCTGGGATTGGTGGCACGACCATGGAGTTCCTCTCGCCTTTCCTCTGGAGAGCGCGACCTCTTGAGATGCGTCGGGAACGCCGGGATTTTCTTCTCGACCACGTAAGGAAAGGATCCTCCTCTCGAGCTAGGAGGCGGGAACGGGGCACCTCTGGATGTGAGCGGGACTCTCGTGCTTCCTCTCAAGTGGAGACGGGTATGTCGGGGAACTTCTTGAGTTGCAGCAAGGGTGTGAATGACCCTTTGGAAGTTCCAGAGGTTAGGTGTGATTAGCCTCGAGACCCTCAGCGGAAATGGGCCTCATCTCGCCTGGAGGGGAAAACCTCCTGGATTTTCGCGAGTTGCGGAAGGTGCTCTCGACTTATGACGGGACCTCACGGACCCGCTCTGGTGGCCTCAGGAAAGGCCTGTCCGCATGCGAGTTGCTCGGGGGCCTCTCGGGATTCCTCTCCCGTCGATGCTGGGCCTAAGACCTTGTGTGGAGTGGTGCCGGAACCAGAGATTCCTCTCCATTGCTGACATGGATCTTGGGGTACTTCTGGAGTCTCCCAG
>NW_017190243.1:0-11381 GCF_001704415.2 Capra hircus | reverse complement strand
TCTCCACTCGACGAGTCGACAGCACGCGAGTCCGCCGAACCATCCATGTGGAATAGCCCATTTCCGCCTCCTAGCTCGAGAGGAGGGATCCTTTCCCTGCGTCGTTCGGCAAAGAATTCCAGGGTTCCAGTCGCATCTCAAGAGAGGCGCTCCCACAGGAAAGGCGAGAGGAAAACCAGGTCGTGCCACATTCCCAGAGTCCCCAGATTTCTCAGTCCACATTCTAGGGAACCTGTTTTCCCTGCACTGCCTGGACTTTCAAGCGAGGATCGACTCACACCACGGTGTCACGTGGGACAGCCCTGTGGGAAAGCCTCGTGGGAAAGCTTCGAGGGAAAGCCTCGAGGGAAAACAAGAAACCCCCTGATCAACCCAACGGGAAAATTGACTCTGCTCCTAATGCTCCGGAGAAAAGCGCACGTGCATGCCCCCATTGGAGACGAAGATGACTCCCCTGTGGAGACTCCAGTAGTACCCCAAGATCCATTTCAGCACTGGGAGGAAAACCTCAGGTTCGGGCATCGATTCCAAAAAGGTCTTAGGCCCATCATCGACCGGAGAGGAATCCCGAGAGGCCCTTAGCAACTCGCAAGTCGACTGGCATTACCTGAGGACCAGAGCGGTTACATAAGTCCCGGTCGTAACTGGAGAGCACCTGCTGAAACTCGAGAAAACCCAGGAGGTTCTCCCCTCCAGGCGAGATGAGGCCCATTTCCACTCAGGCGTCTCGAGGCTAATCACACCTAACCCCTGGAACTTCCAAAGGGTCCTTCACACCCTTGCTACAACTCAAGATGTTCCCCAACATATCTGACTCCACTCGAGAGGAAGCACGAGAGTCCTGTCCACATCCAGAGGAGCCCCGTTTCCGCCTCGTACCTCGCGGTCAGGTATCTTTCCCTGTATGTTCCGGAAAGAATTCCCGGTGTTCCCATCGCATCTCATGAGGAGGCGCTCTCCACAGGAAAGGCGAGAGGAACTCCAGGGTCGTTCCACCATTCCAGAGTCCCCAGATGTCTCAGTCCTTTCCAGAGGAACTTGTTTACCCTGCACTGCCTCGACGTTCACGCGGAGAGGACCGACTCACACGATGGTGGCACGTGGGACAGCCCTGTGGGAAAGCCTCGTGGGAAAGCCTCGTGGGAAAGCCTCGAGGGAAAACAAGAAACCCCTTGATCAACCCAACGGGAAAATTGACTCTGCTCCTAATGCTCGGAGAAAAGCGCACGTGCATGCCCCACATTGGAGACGAAGATGACTCCCCTGTGGAGACTCCAGTAGTACCCCAAGATCCATTTCAGCACTGGAGAGGAAACCTCAGGTTCGGGCACCGATTCCAAAAAAGGTCTTAGGCCCCGTCATCGACCGGAGACGAATCCCGAGAGGCCCCTTAGCAACTCGCAAGTCGACTGGCATTACCTGAGCGGACCAGAGCGGGTTACATAAGTCCCGTCGTAACTGGAGAGCACCTGCTGAAACTCAAGAAAACCCAGGAGGTTCTCCCCTGCAGTCGAGATGAGGCCCATTTCCGCTGAGGCGTCTCGAGTCTAATCACACCTAACCTCTGAAACTTCCAAAGGGTTCTTCACACCCTTGCTGCAACTCAAGAAGATCCCCGACATACCTCTCTCCACTCGAGAGGAAGAACGAGAGTCCCGCCCACATCCAGAGGAGCCCCGTTTCCGCCTCCTAGCTCGAGAGGAGGGATCCTTTCCCTGCATGGTCGGGAAAGAACTCCCGGCGTTCCTGTCTCATCTCAAGAGGAGGCGCTCTCCACAGGAAAGGCGAGAGGAACTCCAGGGTCGTGCCACCATTCCCAGAGTCCCCCAGATGTCTCAGTCCATTCCAGGGAAACCTGTTTTTCCCTGCACTGCCTCGACTTTCAAGCCGAGGATGGACTCACACCACGGTGGACGTGGGACAGCCCTGTGGGAAAGCCTCGTGGGAAAGCTCGAGGGAAAGCCTCGAGGGAAAGCCACAGATCCCTTGATCCAAGCGAAGGGAAGCGTGACAGTTCTGCTACAGCTCGGGAGGAAAGCGCACGTGCATGCCCCCACTCGAGACGAGGACTGACTCCCCTGGGGAGACTCCAGAAGTACCGCAAGATGCATGTCAGCACTGGAGAGGAATCCTCAGGTTCCGGCACCGACTCCACACAAGGTCTTAGGCCCCGGCGTCGAAGGGAGAGGAATCCGAGAGGCCCCGAGCAACTCGCATGGGGACTGGCCTTTCCTGAGGCCACCAGAGCGGGTCCCTGAGGTCCCCGTCGTAAGTCAAGAGCACCTGCCGCAACTCGAGAAAATCCAGGAGGTTCTCCCTCCAGGCGAGATGAGGCCCATTTCCACTCAGGCGTCTCGAGGCTAATCACACCTAACCCCTGGAACTTCCAAAGGGTCCTTCACACCCTTGCTACAACTCAAGAAGTTCCCCAACATATCTGACTCCACTCGAGAAGAAGCACGAGAGTCCCGCCCACATCCAGAGGAGCCCCGTTTCCGCCTCGTACCTCGCGGTCAGGTATCTTTTTCCTGTATGTTCCGGAAAGAATTCCAGGTGTTCCCGTCGCATCTCATGAGGAGGCGCTCTCCAAAGGAAAGGCGAGAGAAACTCCAGTGTTGTGCCATCATTCCAAGAGTCCCCCAGATATCTCAGTGTGCCGGGGTCCTGCCCCGCTGGATCCAGGGAATTCGACGGATGGACGGCGTTGACGTGGAAAGTCTTGTGTATTTATTAATGTAAGATGAGATTAAGAAATTATAGGGTAGTAAGAAGATTAACTGGAGGAAAAAGGCTGAATAGCTAGGTTTACGCGGAAGGCCAATAAAATTCCCGACAAGGAATTTTCTGGCGGATTCTGGGAATGGTGGCACGACCCTCGAGTTCCTCTTGCCTTTCCTGTGGAGAGCGCCTCCTCTTGAGATGCGCCGGGAACGCCGGGAATTCTTTCACGACCACACAGGGAAACGATCCCTCCTCGATCTATCAGGCGGAAACGGGGCTCCTCTGGATGTGGGCGGACTCTCGTGCTTTCTCTCGAGTGGAGACGGGTATGTCGGGGAACTTCTTGAGTTGCAGCAAGGGTGTGAAGGACCCTTTGGAAGTTCCAGATGTTAGATGTGATTAGCCTCTAGACGCCTCAGCGGAAATGGGCCTCATCTCGCCTGGTGGGAGAACCTCCTGGATTTTCTCGAGTTGCGGCAGGTGCTCTCGACTTACGACGGGGACCTCAGGGACCCGCTCTGGTGGCCTCAGGAAAGGCCAGTCCCCATGCGAGTTGCTCGGGGCCTCTCGGGATTCCTCTCCCGTCGATGCTGGGGCCTAAGACCTTGTGGGAATCGGTGCCGGAACCTGAGGATTCCTCTCCAGTGCTGACATGGATCTTGGGGTACTTCTGGAGTCTCCCAGGGGAGTCAGTCCTACTCGAGTGGGGGCATGCACGTGCGCTTTCCTCCCGAGCTGTAGCAGCAGTGTCACGCTTCCCTTCGCGTGATCAAGGGATCTGTGGCTTTCCCTCGAGGCTTTCCCACGAGGCTTTCCCACGAGGCTTTCCCACAGGGCTGTCCCACGTGCCACCGTGGTGTGAGTCGATCCTCGGCTTGAAAGTCGAGGCAGTGCAGGGAAAACAGGTTTCCCTGGAATGGACTGAGACATCTGGGGACTCTGGGAATGGTGGCACGACCCTGGAGTTCCTCTCGCCTTTCCTGTGGAGAGCGCCTCCTCTTGAGATGCGATGGGAACGCGGGAATTCTTTCCCCACCACGCAGGGAAAGGATCCCTCCTCTCGAGCTAGGAGGCGGAAACGGGCTCCTCTGGATGTGGCGGGACTCTCGTGCTTCCTCTCGAGTGGAGACGGTATGTCGGGGAACTTCTTGAGTTGCAGCAAGGGTGTGAAGGACCCTTTGGAAGTTCCAGATGTTAGATGTGATTAGCCTCCAGACGCCTCAGCGGAAATGGCCTCATCTCGCCTGGAGGGAGAACCTCCTGGATTTTCTCGAGTTGCGGCAGGTGCTCTCGACTTACGACGGGGACCTCAGGGACCCGCTCTGGTGGCCTCAGGAAAGGCCAGTCCCCATGCGAGTTGCTCGGGGCCTCTCGGATTCCTCTCCCGTCGATGCCGGGGCCTAAGACCTTGTGTGGAGTCGGTGCCGGAACCTGAGGATTCCTCTCCAGTGCTGACATGGATCTTGGGGTACTTCTGGAGTCTCCCCAGGGAGTCAGTCCTCGTCTCGAGTGGGGGCATGCACGTGCGATTTCCTCCCGAGCTGTAGCAGCAGTGTCACGCTTCCCTTCGCGTGATCAAGGGATCTGTGGCTTTCCCTCGAGCTTTTCGAGGCTTTCCCACGAGGCTTTCCCACAGGCTGTCCCACGTGCCACCGTGGTGTGAGTCGATCCTCGGCTTGAAAGTCGAACAGTGCAGGGAAAACAGGTTTCCCTGGAATGGACTGAGACATCTGGGGACTCTGGGAATGGTGGCACGACCCTGGAGTTCCTCTCGCCTTTCCTGTGGAGAGCGCCTCCTCTTGAGATGCGACGGGAACGCCGGGAATTTTTCCCGACCACGCAGGAAAGGATCCCTCTCGAGCTAGGAGGCGGAAACGGGGCTCCTCTGGATGTGGGCGGACTCTCGTGCTTCCTCTCGAGTGGAGACGGGTATGTCGGGAACTTCTTGAGTTGCAGCAAGGGTGTGAAGGACCCTTTGGAAGTTCCAGAAGTTAGGTGTGATTAGCCTCGAGACGCCTCAGCGGAAATGGGCCTCATCTCGCCTGGAGGGGAGAACCTCCTGGATTTTCTCGAGTTGCGGCAGGTGCTCTCGACTTACGACGGGGACCTCAGGGACCCGCTCTGGTGGCCTCAGGAAAGGCCAGTCCCCATGCGAGTTGCTCGGGGCCTCTCGGGATTCCTCTCCCGTCGATGCCGGGGCCTAAGACCTTGTGTGGAGTCGGTGCCGGAACCTGAGGATTCCTCTCCAGTGCTGACATGGATCTTGGGGTACTTCTGGAGTCTCCCCAGGGGAGTCAGTCCTCGTCTCGAGTGGGGGCATGCACGTGCTTTCCTCCCGAGCTGTAGCAGCAGTGTCACGCTTTCCTTCGCGTGGATCAAGGGATCTGTGGCTTTCCCTCGAGGCTTTCCCACGAGGCTTTCCCACGAGGCTTTCCCACAGGGCTGTCCCACGTGCCACCGTGTGTGAGTCGATCCTCGGCTTGAAAGTCGAGCAGTGCAGGGAAAACAGGTTTCCCTGGAATGGACTGAGACATCTGGGGACTCTGGGAAGTGGCACGACCCTGGAGTTCCTCTCGCCTTTCCTGTGGAGAGCGCCTCCTCTTGAGATGCGACGGAACGCCGGGAATTCTTTCCGACCACGCAGGGAAAGGATCCCTCCTCTCGAGCTAGGAGGCGGAAACGGGGCTCCTCTGGATGTGGCGGGACTCTCGTGCTTCCTCTCGAGTGGAGACGGGTATGTGGGGAACTTCTTGAGTTGCAGCAAGGGTGTGAAGGACCCTTTGGAAGTTCCAGAGGTTAGGTGTGATTAGCCTCGAGACGCCTCAGCGGAAATGGGCCTCATCTCGCCTGGGAGAACCTCCTGGATTTTCTCGAGTTGCGGCAGGTGCTCTCGACTTACGACGGGACCTCAGGGACCCCGCTCTGGTGGCCTCAGGAAAGGCCAGTCCCCATGCGAGTTGCTCGGGGGCCTCTGGGATTCCTCTCCCGTCGATGCCGGGGCCTAAGACCTTGTGTGGAGTCGGTGCCGGAACCTGAGGATTCCTCTCCAGTGCTGACATGGATCTTGGGGTACTTCTGGAGTCTCCCCAGGGGAGTCAGTCCTCGTCTCGAGTGGGGGCATGCACGTGCGCTTTCCTCCCGAGCTGTAGCAGCAGTGTCACGCCCTTCGTTTATCAAGGGATGGCTTTCCCACGAGGCTTTCCCACAGGGCTGTCCCACGTGCCACCGTGGTGGGAGGCGATCCTCGGCGGGAAAGTCGAGGCAGGCAGGGAAAACAGGCCCGGGAATGGGACGGAGACAGGGGGACTCGGGGAAGGGGCACGACCCGGGAGGCCGCGCGCCGGCCGGGGGATGCGCGCCGCGGGAGAGGCGACGGAACGCCGGGAAAGCGGGCCCGACCACGCAGGGAAAGGATCCCGCCGCGCGAGCGAGGAGGCGGAAACGGGCTCCGCGGGAGGGGGCGGGACGCGCGGGCGGCCGCGCGAGGGGAGACGGGGAGGGCGGGAACGGGGGAGGGGCAGCAAGGGGGGGAAGGACCCGGGGGAAGGGCCAGAGGGGGAGGGGGAGGAGCCGCGAGACGCCGCAGCGGAAAGGGCCGCAGCGCGCCGGGAGGGAGAACCGCCGGGAGGGGCGCGAGGGGCGGCAGGGCGCGCGACGGACGACGGGGACCGCAGGGACCCGCGCGGGGGCCGCAGGAAGGCCAGGCCCCAGGCGAGGGGCGCGGGGGCCGCGCGGGAGGCCGCGCCCGGCGAGGCCGGGGCCGAAGACCGGGGGGGGAGGCGGGGCCGGAACCGGAGGAGGCCGCGCCAGGGCGGACAGGGAGCGGGGGGACGGCGGGAGGCGCCCAGGGGAGGCAGGCCGCGGCGCGAGGGGGGCAGGCACGGGCGCGGCCGCCCGAGCGGGAGCAGCAGGGGCACGCGGCCCGGCCGGGAGCAAGGGAGCGGGGGCGGGCCGCGAGGCGGGCCCACGAGGCGGGCCCACGAGGGGCCCACAGGGGGCCACGGGCCACCGGGGGGGAGGCGAGCCGCGGCGGGAAAGGCGAGGCAGGGCAGGGAAAACAGGGGGCCCGGGAAGGGACGGAGACAGCGGGGGACGCGGGAAGGGGGGCACGACCCGGGAGGGCCGCGCGCCGGCCGGGGGAGAGCGCCGCCGCGGGAGAGGCGACGGAACGCCGGGAAGGCGGGCCCGACACGCAGGGAAAGGAGCCCGCCGCGCGAGCGAGGAGGCGGAAACGGGGGCCGCGGGAGGGGGGCGGGACGCGCGGGCGGCCGCGCGAGGGGAGACGGGGAGGGCGGGAACGGCGGGAGGGGCAGCAAGGGGGGGAAGGACCCGGGGAAGGGCCAGAGGGGAGGGGGAGGAGCCGCGAGACGCCGCAGCGGAAAGGGGCCGCAGCGCGCCGGGAGGGGAGAACCGCCGGGAGGGGCGCGAGGGCGGCAGGGGCGCGCGACGGACGACGGGACCGCAGGGACCCGCGCGGGGGGCCGCAGGAAAGGCCAGGCCCCAGGCGAGGGGCGCGGGGGCCGCGCGAGGCCGCGCCCGGCGAGGCCGGCCGAAGACCGGGGGGAGGCGGGCCGGAACCGGAGGAGGCCGCGCCAGGGCGGACAGGGAGCGGGGGGGACGGCGGGAGGCGCCCCAGGGGAGGCAGGCCGCGGCCGAGGGGGGGCAGGCACGGGCGCGGGCCGCCCGAGCGGGAGCAGCAGGGGCACGGGCCGGCGCGGGGAGCAAGGGAGCGGGGGCCCACGAGGCGGGGCACAGGGCGGGCCCACGGGCCACCGGGGGGGAGGCGAGCCGCGGCGGGAAAGGCGAGGCAGGGCAGGGAAAACAGGGGCCCGGGAAGGGACGGAGACAGCGGGGGGACGCGGGGAAGGGGGGGCACGACCCGGGAGGGCCGCGCGCCGGCCGGGGGGAGAGCGCCGCCGCGGGAGAGGCGACGGGAACGCGGGAAGGCGGGCCCACCACGCAGGGGAAAGGAGCCCGCCGCGCGAGCGAGGAGGCGGAAACGGGGCGCCGCGGGAGGGGGGCGGACGCGCGGGCGGCCGCGCGAGGGGAGACGGGGGAGGGCGGGGAACGGCGGAGGGGCAGCAAGGGGGGGAAGGACCCGGGGGAAGGGCCAGAGGGGAAGGGGAGGAGCCGCCAGACGCCGCAGCGGAAAGGGGCCGCAGCGCGCCGGGAGGGGAGAACCGCCGGGAGGGCGCGAGGGGCGCAGGGGCGCGCGACGGACGACGGGGACCGCAGGGACCCGCGCGGGGGGCCGCAGGAAAGGCCAGGCCCCCAGGCGAGGGGCGCGGGGGCGCGCGCGGAGGCCGCGCCCGGCGAGGCCGGGCCGAAGACCGGGGGGGGGAGGCGGGGCCGGAACCGGAGGAGGCCGCGCCAGGGCGGACAGGGAGCGGGGGGACGGCGGGAGGCGCCCAGGGGAGGCAGGCCGCGGCGCGAGGGGGGCAGGCACGGGCGCGGGCCGCCGAGCGGAGCAGCAGGGGCACGCGGCCCGGGCGCGGGAGCAAGGGAGCGGGGGCGGGCCGCCGCGGGCCCACGAGGCGGGCCCACAGGGCGGGGCCACGGGCCACCGGGGGGGGAGGCGAGCCGCGGCGGGAAAGGCGAGGCAGGGCAGGGGAAAACAGGGGCCCGGGAAGGGACGGAGACAGCGGGGGGACGCGGGGAAGGGGGCACGACCCGGGAGGGCCGCGCGCCGGGCCGGGGAGAGCGCGCCGCGGGAGAGGCGACGGGAACGCCCGGAAGGCGGCCCCGACCACGCAGGAAAGGAGCCCGCGCGAGCGAGGAGGCGGAAAAGGGCGCCGCGGGAGGGGCGGGACGCGCGGGCGGCCGCGCGAGGGGAGACGGGAGGGCGGGAACGGCGGGAGGGGGCAGCAAGGGGGGGAAGGACCCGGGGGAAGGGCCAGAGGGGAGGGGGGAGGAGCCGCGAGACGCCGCAGGGAAAGGGGCCGCAGCGCGCCGGGAGGGAGAAACGCCGGGAGGGGCGCGAGGGGCGGCAGGGCGCGCGACGGACGACGGGGACCGCAGGGACCCGCGGGGGGCCGCAGGAAAGGCCAGGGCCCAGGCGAGGGGCGCGGGGGCCGCGCGGGAGGCCGCGCCGGCGAGGCCGGGCCGAAGACCGGGGGGGGAGGCGGGGCCGGAACCGGAGGAGGCCGCGCCAGGGCGGACAGGGAGCGGGGGGACGGCGGGAGGCGCCCCAGGGAGGCAGGCCGCGGCGCGGGGGGGGCAGGCACGGGCGCGGGCCGCCCGAGCGGGAGCAGCAGGGGCACGCGGCCCGGCGCGGGGAGCAAGGGAGCGGGGGCGGGCCGCGAGGCGGGCCCACGAGGCGGGCCACGAGGCGGGCCACAGGGCGGGCCCACGGGCCACCGGGGGGGAGGCGAGCCGCGCGGAAAGGCGAGGCAGGGCAGGGAAAACAGGGGCCCGGGAAGGGACGGAGACAGCGGGGGACGGGGGAAGGGGGGCACGACCCGGGAGGGCCGCGCGCCGGCCGGGGGAGAGCGCCGCCGCGGAGAGGCGACGGGAACGCGGGAAGGCGGGCCGACACGCAGGGAAAGGAGCCCGCCGCGCGAGCGAGGAGGAAACGGGGCGCCGCGGGAGGGGGCGGACGCGCGGGCGGCCGCGCGAGGGGAGACGGGAGGGCGGGGAACGGCGGGAGGGGCAGCAAGGGGGGGGAAGGACCCGGGGAAGGGCCAGAGGGAGGGGGAGGAGCCGCGAGACGCCGCAGCGGAAAGGGGCCGCAGCGCGCCGGGAGGGGAGAACCGGAGGGGCGCGAGGGGCGGCAGGGGCGCGACGGACGACGGGGACCGCAGGGACCCGCGGGGGGCCGCAGGAAAGGCCAGGCCCCAGGCGAGGGCGCGGGGGCCGCGCGGGAGGCCGCGCCCGGCGAGGCCGGGCCGAAGACCGGGGGGGAGGGGGCGGAACCGGGAGGCCGCGCCAGGGCGGACAGGGAGCGGGGGGGACGGGGGAGGCGCCCCAGGGAGGCAGGCCGCGGCGCGGGGGGGCAGGCACGGGCGCGGGCCGCCCGAGCGGAGCAGCAGGGGCACGCGGCCCGGCGCGGGGAGCAAGGGAGCGGGGCGGGCCCGCGAGGCGGGCCCACGAGGCGGGCCCACGGCGGGCCACAGGCGGGCCCACGGGCCACCGGGGGGGAGGCGAGCCGCGGCGGGAAAGGCGAGGCAGGGCAGGGAAAACAGGGGGCCCGGGAAGGGACGGAGACAGCGGGGGGACGCGGGAAGGGGGCACGACCCGGGAGGGCCGCGCGCCGGGCCGGGGAGAGCGCCGCCGCGGGAGAGGCGACGGGAAACCGGGAAGGCGGGCCCGACCACGCAGGGAAAGGAGCCCGCCGCGCGAGCGAGGAGGCGGAAACGGGGCGCCGGGAGGGGGGCGGGCGGCGGGCGGCGCGCGAGGGGAGACGGGAGGGCGGGGAACGGCGGGAGGGGCAGCAAGGGGGAAGGACCCGGGGGAAGGGCCAGAGGGAGGGGGAGGAGCCGCGAGACGCCGCAGCGGAAAGGGGCCGCAGCGCGCCGGGAGGGAGAACCGCCGGGAGGGGCGCGAGGGGCGGCAGGGGCGCGCGACGGACGACGGGGACCGCAGGGACCCCGCGGGGGGCCGCAGGAAAGGCCAGGCCCCAGGCGAGGGCGCGGGGGCCGCGCGGGAGGCCGCGCCCGGCGAGGCCGGGGCCGAAGACCGGGGGGGGAGGCGGGGCCGGAACCGGAGGAGGCCGCGCCAGGGCGGACAGGGAGCGGGGGGGACGGCGGGAGGCGCCCCAGGGGAGGCAGGCCGCGGCGCGAGGGGGGGGCAGGGCACGGGCGCGGGCCGCCCGAGCGGGAGCAGCAGGGGCACGCGGCCCGGCGCGGGGAGCAAGGGAGCGGGGGCGGCCCGCGAGGCGGGCCCACGAGGCGGGCCCACAGGCGGGCCCACGGGCCACCGGGGGGGGGAGGCGAGCCGCGGCGGAAAGGCGAGGCAGGGCAGGGAAAACAGGGGGCCCGGGAAGGGACGGAGACAGCGGGGGACGCGGGGAAGGGGGGCACGACCCGGGAGGGCCGCGCGCCGGGCCGGGGAGAGCGCCGCCGCGGGAGAGGCGACGGGAACGCCGGGAAGGCGGGCCCGACCACGCAGGGAAAGGAGCCCGCCGCGCGAGCGAGCCGGAAAGGGGGCCGCGGGAGGGGGGCGGACGCGCGGGCGGCGCGCGAGGGGAGACGGGGAGGGGGGGAACGGCGGGAGGGGCAGCAAGGGGGAAGGACCCGGGGGAAGGGCCAGAGGGGAGGGGGGAGAGCCGCGAGACGCCGCAGCGGAAAGGGGCCGCAGCGCGCCGGGAGGGGGAGAACCGCCGGAGGGGCGCGAGGGCGGCAGGGGCGCGCGACGGACGACGGGGACCGCAGGGACCCGCGCGGGGGGCCGCAGGAAGGCCAGGCCCCAGGCGAGGGCGCGGGCCGCGCGGGAGGCCGCGCCCGGCGAGGCCGGGGCCGAAGACCGGGGGGGGCGGGCGGCCGGAACCGGAGGAGGCCGCGCCAGGGCGGACAGGGAGCGGGGGGACGGCGGGAGGCGCCCCAGGGAGGCAGGCCGCGGCGCGAGGGGGGGCAGGCACGGGGCGGGCGCCCGAGCGGGAGCAGCAGGGGCACGCGGCCCGGCGCGGGGAGCAAGGGAGCGGGGGCGGGCCCGGGAGGCGGGCC
>NW_017190242.1:0-11381 GCF_001704415.2 Capra hircus | reverse complement strand
GAAGACAGATGGATAGTTTTACACAATTCTCCTAGGATTTCCTGAAGTACGATCTAAGCTACAGCTTCTTTGTTACTAGACTGCTTGCTGGAGGACGGATCAGTGACACATGCATCGTCTTGCTTTGTCCTACCCTTAATGTTATTGCAGGGGAGGGCTCTTCCACCTCACAGGGAACATTTCTGGCAACTAACCTAAGGCTTTAAAGGAGATGCAGATTTAAGTCAAGAAACTAACTAACAATCCAAAAGGCGGAAAATACCCAACAAGGATTTTTTAAGATCGATTCATTCAGTTCACATCCGCAAGATGATATGAAAGCAAAAATACAGTTGAAGCTAATGCCTTTAGCGCCTGGTGGTCGGCAGTCATCTAAGATTAATATGTCTAAGAGACACAAGCACATCTCGACGTTCAGAACATCTTGTAAATACCAGTAAATCAGAAAAGCATTACTCACATTCAGGATAAATACTTTGTGTCGTTTGAAAAGCTGCAGCATTTCAATCCATTTGCTGTTTATCCCAGGATATAGATGGTACTCCCACAATTACCTGTGACTGGAGGATCGTGTTTTTTAGGGCAAAGCAACGGTTCTCGGCTTGTAATAATGCTAGGTCTACGTTGGTTATTTCACGTGTGGTTTCCGGGGTGGGGCTGTCGCTCCGAAGTCTAAGGACCTCTGCTAAGTATGAGGCAGACATCCACCTGCAGCCTGAGATTCAAGCGGGCAGGAAACTAAGCTCTCGCTGCTGGTTCGCGAGTCTGTTTCCATCTCATTCCCTCCATCGCAAGTGCATGGACGGATGCAATGATTCTAGTCTTCTCTGAATGCTACTTTAAGCTAACTTTTCACTCTCGCTCGTCACCTTGCATCAGGAGAGGGGGGTCATCCTTAGTTCTTCTTCTTTCTCGCACTAGAGGGTGGTCGATCTGCATGGGAGGAGAGGCTTGAAGTATCTTCAGCAAATTCTGGGATTCAGCGGTGCTTCCCCAGCCCATGTCGTCTCCATGAGTAGGCCGATGCATAGTGAGCCCCGGTTAAATAGAGCAGGTGACAAGAGACCGGGCTCACCGCAATAGTTTTCCTAATTTAGAAGCACTCTCGTTTTCCATGTCCAGATCGAACGTCCTCACTGCCGAGCGGCTACAGTTCTCAAAGAGACAGATCCAGGTGGCTCTGGTATTGCCCATTTCTTTCTAGATTTTTCCCAGTTATTGGATCCACACAGTCAAGGCTTTTGGCATAGTCAATAAAGCAGAAATAGGATATCTTTTTTCCGAACTCTCTTGCTTTTTCAAATGATCCATGGACTCGCCCGGCAGTCCTTGAGCTGCCTGTTTCCGCGATGTCCGTTACACATCCCCTGAACATTTGGGAAGTTCACAGCTCTCATCGTAACTGGAGGTAACCACTTTGACATTACTTTACTAGTGTGTGGAGAGCAGTGGCAATTGTGCAGAGCTTGAATATTTTGTTCATTGCATTTATTTGGGAGTTGAATGAAAACTGACCTAAGCCCATGACTAGATGACGTTATTCAATTGCATATGTGAAGGACTGGCCGCTGCAGCTATCTCGCAAGCAAAAAAAATATTTTGACGACCATTTGCCTCTCTGAGAGGGCAGCGATATCATGGCCATCCCCTGATCATAAAGTCACTTTTCTTAGTAGTCAAGTGTCATGCTAAATGAATAGGCCAACTCGTGCTCAAATGGATTCTATTCGAGGGGGCAGAGTCGCAAGTAAGTAAAAAGCTTGGATGGGCCCTGGAGGCCAAGTGAGAGGTCGTCCATACAGAGTCTGAAGGGGGGGGTGTCTTTTGTTATAGAATTGCAGAGTGCGCAAAAGGCACTATCACTACACTGTCACCAATCTTAGAGATAGCTCTTTACTTACCGAAGTAAAAAAAACAGATATGAAAACAATTATAGAATCGAAGGGGGCGTGAAAGGTAAAGAAATCCATAGGGCCCTGTTAGCGGAACACCTTCCGCATTCTAGGGGAGCAAGAACTTGGGTCTCTTGACTGGGAGAGAGAGACTAAATGCCACCTCTGGTACCAAGGGCTGTAGCAGAAAGCAGAACAAACAAACCAACGACATTATCGGAAGCTTAAAACAAGTATCATTCCATATATTTTGAAGACGCAAGAGGGGCTCTGCAAAGCCCACCGAAAGGTGGAAACCATCAGACGCATGGTTAGCGAGAACCTGAGTAACAGTAGGAAATCGAGCATTTAACTCTTGGTCCACGGGCTGGACTGAAGAGGCTTTAAGATGAGGAGCGTCGGAACTAATAACGGAGAGGCTGCCTGACCAGGCATAAATCAGACTTGGGCCGGATGCTCGGCAGCATAATTTCTAGGAATCTTACCCTCATGAGGTACTGAAGGAATCTTGAACTAGGAAAGAAACAAAAAGTACTGAAAGGCCTTGCCGCATCTGGCTATCAGAGGCGAGGAAGTCGTGTGCAGGGGATCGCAAAGGTGGACCGGCGAAGAATAACAGGAAAGGCAACGCTCCGGGCGAGGGACATTGCGCCGCCTACTGAGCGAGAGTCTGGCAGGTCTCCATTTGGGGGGGAAGGCAATACCTTTCATTTCAAATAGAGGTTCACAAACGACAACGTGGACGCTATCTCTGCGCGAGAAGGGAGGCTCTCTTCCAGCGATCCTGGAAGCACGGGTCTTTCCCAGCTCACTGGAGAAAGCGCTCTTGCGTTCCTCTTAGGAAACTCCTAGGTGGGGCAAGCGTGGTACGGCCGTGCAGTCCGTGGGGGGCGCTGGAGGGTCGGACACGACGGGGGGCTGACTGCGGTTCATGTTCGCACTTGCAGGCATTGGAGAGAGGGGCGATTGGAAGCCCAACTTACTGCCCTGCGCTGTGGGAGTCACGGGAGATGCCTAGTGGGTCGAACGTCTATGGCTCCCAGCAGAGATCGAAGAGCAGACTGGAAGGGATCTTAGCAGCCAGAGCACAGCGTTCTTTCTGTGGAGGGGACATTGCTTGCGTGGTAGCAATGTGGAGGTGGAAGGTGGACAGAGCACCGAACGCACACGCCGTCTTGTCGCGACTCCTCCAATGTATCTCGGGGTGTAAGAGAGTGTCTAGGTTAGAACCTCCAGGTCGTGGTAGAACGCGCGAATCATCGCGTGGGATACGGAGGTCCGGACCTCGATCTCGCTGGAAGCGCGGAGGGACATAAAACTCCTGGAGAATTTTCTCGGAGGTTGCGACGACAGGCTTTGCTCTCGGTCAACTGTTAAGAACTGGGGGCAGAAGGGAAGAGCTTTAAAATCATTCCAATTTGGTCTTTTTTGGTTTTTTGGGGCGAAACCTGGGGAACGAGTTTGCTCCACCTCCACCCTTCTGGACGAGGATGACGCGAACACGGCGCTCTGGGACCTCGGGCAACATGCAATTGGAAAACCTGAGACCAGGGATCCCCATAAGGCGACGTTGGAGGGAGTGCGCTTACCGGTTAGGGCAGACAGTGGCGGTCCACACACGCGCGCCTTTCTCTATGAGGGTACTACGTGGCGGTGTACGAGGCTTCTTAGGGTCGTCTGTTGAAGGGGGGACCAAAGGGAAGTGAAGACATACATTGTGTGGAGTGGCCTCGTGTCGCTTGAGACCTTTCAAAGAGACCTGGAGGACACTTCGGGTGTTCGTGTAATTTCCTTCTCAAGTGCATAGAACTCGTTGAGGTTTTCCTTCGCGCGATATGAGGCTCTGGAAGATACACCAGAGGCGGGGATGTCATGATTTCTGCTATAGATAGATATTTTTCCCCGCGGAAGAGGAGGGGCGCCTTAGTTCATTTGACGGGAGGTATAGTCGGGCGACATACGTCGCAGAGCTATTTTTCCTGTAGATGTATGAAAGCTTAGGTAATGCTAGCAAGTGTCGAACGCTTCCAATTGTAGAGATGGGATTTAAGACTGGGTCTCTTGTGTGAGTCAGGGTTCACATCGGAGTTTTAGCGTGGGAGTTGGTCGCTTTACGGGAGAGTCACCATGGTCCCTGACACGCTTAGCCGAGAAGGAGAGAGGGACTGCGAAGCGAGGAGAGGGGAGGATGTCTCCCATAGTGCTCACACTGTAGGTGGGTCGTTTCTATAGAGAGATGTGAGATATATGGGTTCTCGTTATTCATGGCTATGCATATACTTGGGGAGGGTGCAAGGCTTGGAGAATGTATGGGAAGAGAAGCAAAAGCCACGAGAGATTTCTCATGAGAAAATTGTGAGGTGTAACGTTGGAGAGAGACCAAGGTGCTAGACAAGGGGGGGAGGGGGGGCGGGGGGGAAATATACACATAGGGTCATAATGTACATGGAGCATAATCAAATGGAGGCTTCGAGCCAAATCTACATTTTCATGGATGTCGTCATGCTTTGGCTCAGGACATATCGCTGGCTTGCGAGCACTCGTCCTCTTCTGTGTCAGAGGATACGAACGGATTTCCAGCGACGGGTGTAATGCTGCTTATCCCGACGTCAAACAGGGACATGGGCCTGACTGTTCGAGGAAGATGGGAAGGGACCCTTGGTGGCTGGAGGCGATGCAAGGGACCACAGGCCGTTCGGGTCTTCACACCTCCCACGGCTTTGGCTTTTTCTTCAGCGGGCACTCCCTATCAGTCTAGGGAAGCTGGGTTGGGGGCGACGGAACAAAGGAGAGGGATTTGAGTGAGGGCCTGGGGCTCTGGGACCGTCGGTTGTCTGGACAGAATCTCGAGGGCTTGCGGTGTGTTTGGTTATGCATGGTTCCAAGGTCACGGTCAATGGTCAAGTTCAATGGGTCAAGTCTCAAGCTACAGATCAAGTTGAAGTACAGGTCAAGTCAACGCTTCAACGGGTTCAAGGTCAAGGTCAAGTTCAGGGTCAAGTTCAAGGTCAAGGGTCAGTCAGTTCAATGTTGGAATTCAAGTTCAACGGTCAAAGGTCAAGTCAGGTCAAGTTCAAAGTCAAGTTCAAGGTCAAGGACAAGTCAAAGTCAAGTCACGTCAGGCTGTTTCAAGGTCAACGTCCAAGTAATAAATGGATCAGGGGTTCAAAATTCAAAGGATCTCAAGGTTGAAGCCAACGAATAGGTTCTAAAGTTTAAAGGGTCAAGTTTTATAAAAGTATCAAGAAGGTCAAGATCAAAGACAAGTTCAAGGTCAAGTTATAATTGAGTTCATAGGGTCTGAAGTACGTCAGAAGATCCAGTTTTCAAAGTGATGAAGATTAAAGTATAGTTTCAACGTCTCAAGTACAATTTTTAGATTGAATTTTTTTATTATTTTGTTTTAGCTGAAAAAATATTGTATTAAGGTGCTCTTAAGAGGAAGTTCCCGCAAATGGTTAGGAACGTTTTCAAATGTTCAAAGTTCAAGTTTCAAGGGAATCAAGTTCAAGTTTCAGGTTCAAAGGCCAAGTTTTCAAGTTCAAGTTCAAGATCAAGGGTCAAGTTAAAGTTCTTAAAGTTCAAGGTCAAGGTCAGGTCAAGTTCAGGCAGGGCAAGCCAAGCCAAGACAAGGCAAAGGGCAACGGCACGCCAAGGGCAAGGCCAAGGCCAGGCCAAGGGCAAAGTCAAGGCACCAAAAGCGAAGACCCAAACCCGTAACGCCTGATAAAAGGCAGAAGCACTAGGCCCTTGTTGCAGAAAGCACTGAAGCAGCAAGGGCCTACAGAGCTCCCGACTCCTCCCCACATGAAGATGTGAGCGATAAAAGGGCTCATCCCAGAAAGAACCTGCTCCACCACCCCCACCCGGCCCCGCCCCCCGCAGCACGCCCTGAAACAACACTGTCTTCCCGAAAAAGAGAAAGAGAAGCATGTGTGGCAAAAGGAGCAAGATTGACGAATGATGCCAACAAGCCTCCGAATTTGGGCAAACCTAAACGCCTCGGAACGACCGGGCCTGGCGATGGGTCCAGCGTTCTCGGAGTGGAGGGGGGTCAACACATTGGCGAGCCCTTGCCAGGCCACAGCAATCCCCTGAGAATGTGACACACAGGGACCTGAGGGCAGAAGTAACGCTTGAGGTGTGGAGAGCCGGACGAAGCATGTGAGAGGCACACGGGCACAGCTGAGGACTGCTCGGCCGAGGGGCGGGACCAGAAGCTAAGGATCTGGAGAACGGGAGGCGTCTCTGCACCATTGAAGCATAGGGTTTGGGTGGGTAGAATGAGGGGCCGCCCCTGGCCTCTATCCAAGAAGAGACCTGGACGATCCCGTGGAGCGATGGGGAATTTCCCGGGCACGCGGCTGTGCCCTGGACCGGCCAGATCCCCGTTGGGGTGGCGGGCAGCTCGGGGCTTGGTTTTTCGTGGCCGCTTCCCTTCCCGCAGCGGGGGGAAGCGGTGGGTCACCCGAGTGGATCATTGAGGGCCCTCAAGCAGTGAAAGGGAACTCCGCCCAGGAAACGCCCTAGTCCCTTGTGAATGGCGCACCAACGCCCCTTTCCAGCCCTGCTTGCTCTGGGATTCTCCACCTTCTTCCATTCCAGCAGGTCCCTGGGCTCGACTGTCCCCGCTGGTCCCGAGGCATTCGGGACCAGAACGCTCTCTCCAGCGAGTCCACTCTAGAATGCCTCGCTTGTCTCCGGCCTCCGTTCCCATCCCCTCCCCAAGCTCTCCGTGGGCTCTTGGCATCTTTCCCTACAGCAGTCAGAGTGCAGCCGCGACGGCTGAGTTGGCGAGCCAAGGGCTCCGGCCAAGACTGAGGGGCCAGCAATCTGGAATGCAGCTAATGCCATTTGGGGGGGCTTCTCACGGGAGCCTGAGGCGCAGCCCTCCGCGGGCAACCCCAGGCGCGGGAGTGCCCTGAGATACACAGACAAGGGACAGTGTATCCCCTACTGTGGGGAAGGAGTTCTGTTTCCCTGACTGGTTGCTCAACCGAGGATCCAGACTCACACATGGGGAAGTGGAATAGCCCTGTGGGAAGCTCATGGGAAAGACCCAGGGAAAGCCACAGATTCCTTGATACCATCGCACGAGAAGGGAGCGGACCTGCTGTAACCGCTCGGGAGGACAGCGAACGTGCATCGCCCCCACTCGAGCCGAGGGACTGACTCCCCTGGGGAGACAACCAGAAGTACCTCCAAGATCCATGTCAGACACTGAGAGGAATCCTCAGGTTCCGGTCACGATCCCACACAAGGTCTTTAGGACCCGGCATCACGGGAGAGGAATCCTGAGAGGTCCCCCTAGCACCTCGCATGGGGACTGGCCTTATCCTGAGGTCCCAGAGCGGTCCCTGAGGTCTCTGCGTAAGCTCGAGAGCACCTGCCGGCAACTCAGAAAATCAGGAGTTGTCCCCTGCAGGCGAGATGAGGCAGTTTCCACTGAGGGTTCACGAGGCAATCACACGTGAACTCTGAACTTCTAAAAGTCCCCAGTCATGGCTGCAACTCAAGAAGTCCCGACATAACAGTCTCCACTCAAGAGGAAGCACGGGGGCCCGACCCACATCCGAGGACTCCGTTCCAGCTCGTAGCCGAGAATGAAGGGATCCTTGTCCTACTTGGTGGGAAAGAAGTCCGGCATTGACATCGCATCTCAAGAGGAGGCGCTCACCAAAGAAAGGGAGAGGAACTGCAGGGTGTGCACCATGTCCAAGACCCCAGTGTCTCAGTCCATTCCAACAGAACGTTTCTCCCGCACTGCTCGGCTTTCACGCGAGGATCGACCACAGCCACGAGACATGGAGACAGCCCTGTTGGGAAGCCTCATGGAAAGACTCGAGGAGAAAGTCAACAGATGCCTTGGTCATAAAGAACGCAAGCAGAAGCATGACACGCTGTACCGGTGCATGGAGGAAGGGCACGCTCATGGCCCCACTCGAGACAGGCTGAAATAAGATCAATTATCTTAGAGGAAGGAAAGTCATCACAGAGAGTGTGTTTTCAGGCCTCTCTTTGCAGCAAGTGTTTTGCTTCTCAGACATCAGAGCTGCAGGCTTGCTCTGGGGCCTCAATTGCAGAGTCAGGGCTGTGTGTCTCACTGCACTTTCCAAGCATTGCAGACACTTCCTAGGTTGGAGCAGTGCTTCCCATGAGAAAGAAGCCTCGGGAGTGTGTCTGAGCGGGCTGAGTGCCATGCTAGGGTCACCTAGTCGAGGCACCTTGCACATCCAATGGGCCCCAGGCGAGTAGCTATGGACCGGCCCTTCGGTTGAGATATCCCAAAGCAGGGAACAAAGCTAGCTCTGTCAGAAGGAGGAAAACAGCAATGGGATGGATTTTCAAGCAGTTGCTAAGTCACACCACGTTAGGGCTCCCGGGAAAGAAATGCGAATTTTGGCCTCTAGGCCCAGTATCCAGATGTGTGCACAGGATATTTTCCCCACAGGATCAAGAATGTTCCAGACAGACCTAAGCTCACTAGCTCTCTCCTGCAGAGGAAATGAAATATTGTTGCTGAACACGAAAAGATGCTGGGATTCTTGGCTTATGGGGAGAAGAATTCAATCCAGGGCCCAAGACGAGGCTTGATTGCTCAGAGCTTTTGTGCAATAGAGTTTTATTAAAGGATAAAGGAGATAGAGAAAGCTTCTGACAGAGACATCACAAGGGCAGAAAGCGTACCCCCTTGCTAGTGTTAGTAATGGAGTTATATATACTCTCCAATAAGTTATGACAACGAACAAAAGAATGTCTGGAGGTTGTAAAGACTCACTAGACCTACTCCCATAATTGACATTTTAAGATAACAGGATTAGCCAGAAGGTTTTTTCCAGAGACCGTCCTCAAGAAGGATGCATGATTGTTATATAATCCTAAGGAATGTAGAGGGAAAACAGTTTGTCCTTCCTTCCTCCTTGAGAATTCTAGACCCCCTCTCCTTTGGGACCCTTGAACTTCTTTAAACCTGCCTTGGCAATGACTCTCTCAGAAACATGATTGAACAGCCGTTTGGAGCTTCCTTTGACTTTCCCTGGGAGGGAGGGAGCCCTCCCTGAGCACAGGGCCTCAGGGGCCATGGCCAATGAAAAATAATCTCCCAGCAAGTGCTTTTCAGCCCTGTGTGACTCTCAGCCCACAGGAGGCTGAGAAAACTCTCTTCCTTGGAGGAAGGAAAGGCAGCCCAAGAGTGTGTTTTCAGGCCTGTATCTTGCAGCAAGTGTTTGGCTTGTTAGACAGAAGACCTGCAGGCCTGTTCCAACAGACTCAATGCCAGAATCAGGGCCTTGTGTCTCCCTGCAGTTTCCTGGCCTTGCAAACACATTCCTAGGTGAGAGCAGTCCTGCCCATGGGAAGCAGGCTGCGGGAGTGTGTCTGAGGGGGCCAGGTGTCATGCTGGGGTCACCTGGTCGAGGGCACCTTGCACCTCCAATGGACCCCAGGCAAGGAGTTGCAGGCCACCACCTTGCTTCTGAAATCCCCAAATGGGGAGCAAAGCTCGCTCTGTCAGAGGAAGAAAACAGCAACAGGATGGATTTTCAAGCAGTTGCTAGGCTGTACTGCGTTAGGGCTCCAAGGAAGGAAAATGCGAATTTTAGCCCCTACGACTGGTATCCAGGTGGGCTCCCAGGATGATTTCCCCGCAGGATCCAAGAACGTTCCAGACAGACCTGGGCTCACTAGCTCCCTCCTGCAGAGGAAACATGAGAGAACAGCTGTTTGGAGGTTGCTTTGACTTCCCCTGGGAGGGTAGGATCCCTCCCTGGGTGCAGGGCCTCAGGGGCCATTGCCGCTGAGAAATGCCCTAAGCCAGACCTTTCCAGCCTTGTATGACTCAGCACGGAGGAGACTGGAAAAGCTCTCTTCCTTGGAGGAAGGAAAGGCAGCCCCAGAGAGTGTGTTTTCACACCTGTATCTTGCAGCAAGTGTTTGGCGTCTCAGACGTCAGACCTCCAGGCCTGCTCCAACGGCCTCAGTTCCAGAGTCAGGGCCGTGTGTCTCCCTGCATTTTCTGAGCCTTGGGAACACATTCCTAGGTCAGAACAGTCCTGCCCATGGGGAAGGAGGCTGCGGGAGTGTGTCTGAGGGGGTTGCCATGCTGGGGTCCAATAGACCGGTACCTCCAATAGACCCCAGGACAACAGCGGTGGGGCTCCCCCTGGCTTCCGAAATGCCAAAGCGAGAAGCAAAGCTAGCTCTATCAGAAGGAAGAAAAGAGCAATCGGATGGATGTTCAGGCTGTTGCTGGGCCGCACCACTTCAGGGTCCCCCGAGAGGAACAGGCGCCCTGTGGCCCCTAGGTCCGATATGCAGGTTAACACACAGGGTGTGTCCCCATAGGAGCCAAGAATTTTCCTGACAGACCTAGGCTCACTAGAGCTCTCCTACAGGGCAAAAGGGGTAGAACAGACTGTGGATGTGACTCTGCCTTTCCCAGCGAGCATGGGGCCCTCCCTACGGCCCGGGCTCCAGGGAAAATTGTCCCTGAAAAAATGACCTCCAAGAAGCGCTTTTCCAGCAGGCTGGGATGCAGAGTTCACAGGATGCGGGGAAAGTGATCGTCCTTCAGGGAAGAAGAGGCAGCCACCCAGTGTGTGTTTGCAAGCCTGTATTTGGGAAGAAACTGGTTAGCTCCTTCAAAGGGGAGACCTCCAGGTCTGCTCAGAGGACCGAAATTCCAGAGGCAGCACCATGCATCTCCCCTGTCCTTTCTGAGCCTTGGAAGACATTTCCTAGCTTATAGCGTATTGCTCATGAAGAAGCAGGATGCAGGAATGTGTCAGACATGACTGGGTGCCTTCCTGGGTTCAGCTCCGTGAGGGGCCTTTCCACTCAAAGTAGGTCCCATGCCTCCTTGGGGAGGAAGTGGGGCCCGCTTGCCTCCAAATTGCCAAAGGCTGGAACAAAGCTAGTTCTATCAGAGGTAAGAAAGAGCAATTGGGGATGGATGTGGAAGCTGTTGCTGGGCCGCACTGCTTCAGGCCCCCCACCCCTCCGCCCCCGAGAGAAACAGGCGCCCTTGGCCCCTAGGTCCTGGATGCAGTTTCACACATAGAATGTGTCCCCATAGGAGCCAAGAATTTTCCTGACAGACCTAGGCTCACTAGAGCTCTCCTACAGAGCAAAGGGATGGGACAGATGTGTGGCTGTGGCTCTGCCTTTCCCTGGGAGTGTGGAGCCGCTCCCTATGGCCCCGGGCTCCAGGGGAAGTTGCCCCTGAATAATGACCTCCAAGAAGCGCTTTTCCAACTGGCTGAGACGTGGAGTTCTCAGGATGCAGGGAAAGCGAGTGTCCTTCGGGGAAGCAAAGGCAGTCACCTGTTATCATGACTTACTAGAATAGTAGGTACCTTCTCCGGTTGGGCAGAGGCCTTCCCTACCTGATCTGAAAAAGAAAATGAAGTAGCTCGCTGATTTGAGAAATAATTCCCAGACTTGGGGTTTCAACCAGTATAGAATCCGACAATGGCCCTGTCTTTGTAGCGC
>NW_017190241.1:0-11381 GCF_001704415.2 Capra hircus | reverse complement strand
TCCTCGTCTCGAGTGGGGCATCACGTGCTCTTTCCTCCCGAGCTGTAGCAGCCGGTGTCACGTTTCCCTTCGCGTGGATAAAGGGATCTGTGGCTTTTCCCTCGAGGCTTTCCCACGAGGCTTTCCCACGGCTTTCCCTCACGGCTGTCCCACTTGCCACCGTGGTGTGAGTCGATCCTCGGCTTAAAAGTCGAGGCAGTTCAGGGAAAACAGTTTTCCCTGGAATTGACTGAGACATCTGGGGGACTCTGGGAATGTTGGAACGACCCTGGAGTTCCTCACGCCTTTCCTGTGTAAAGTGTCCCCTCTTGAGATGCGACGGGAACGCCGAGAATTCTTTCCGGAACACGCAGGGAAAGGATCCCTCCTCTCGAGCTAGGAGCCAGAAACGGGGCTCCTCTGGATGTGGGCGGAACTCTCGTGCTTCCTCTCGAGTGGAGACTGGTATGTCGGGGAACTTCTTGGGTTGCAGCAAAGTATGAAGGACCCTTTGGAAGTTCCAGAGGTTTAGGTGTGATTAGACTCGAGACGCCTCAGCGAAAATGGGCCTCATCTCGCCTGGAGGGGAGAACCTCCTGAATTTTCTCGAGTGCGGCAGGTGCTCTCGACTTACGACGGGCGACCTCAGGGACCCGCTCTGGTGGCCTCAGGAAAGGCCTGTCCCATTGCAAGTTGCTCGGGGGCCACTCGGGACTCCTCTCCTGTCGATGCCAGGGCCTAAGATCTTGTGTGGAGAGGTGGCGGAACCTGAGGATTCCTCTCCAGTGCTGACATGGATCTTGGGGTACTTCTGGAGTCTCCCCAGGGGAGTCAGTCCTCGTCTCGTGCGGGGCATGCACGTGCGATTTCCTCCCAAGATGTAGCAGCAGTGTCTCGCTATCCTTCGCTTGGATCAAGGATCTGTGCTTTCCCTCGAGGCTTTCCCACGAGGCTCTCCCACGAGGCTTTCCCACAGGGCTGTCCCACGTGCCACGGTGGTGTGAGTCGACCCTAGGTGAGAAAGTCGAGATGTGCAGGGAAAACAGTTTCCCTGGAATGGACTGAGACATCTGGGGGACTCTGCGAATGGTGGCACGACACTGGAGTTCCTCTCGCCTTTCCTGTGGAAAGCGCCACCTCTTGAGATGTGACGGAACGCCGGGAATTCTTTCCCGACCACGCAGCGAAAGGCATGCCTCCTCTCGAGCTAGGAGGCGGAAACGGGGCCCTCTGTATGTGGCAGGACTCTCGAGCTTCCTCTCGAGTGGAGACGGGTATGTCGGGGACCTTCTTGAGATACAGCAAGGGTGTGAAGGACCCTTTGGAAGTTCCAGAGGTTAAGTGTGATTTGCCTGGAGACGCCTCAGCGGAAATGGGCCTCATCTCGCTGGAGGGGAGAACCTCCTGGATTTTCTCGAATTGCAGCAGGTGCTCTCGACTTACGACGGGGACCTCAGGGACCCCACTGGTGGCCTCAGGAAAGGCCAGTCCCCATGCGAGTTGCTCGGGGCCTCCCGGGATTCCTCACCCGTCCATGCCGGGCATAAGACCTTGTTGGAGTCGGTGCTGGAACCTGAGGATTTCTCTCCAGTGCTTACATGGATCTTGGGGTACTTCTGGAGTCTCCCCAGGGGAGTCAGTCCTCGTCTCGAGTGGGGGCATGCACGTGCGATTTCCTCCCAAACTGTAGCAGCAGTGTCATGCTTCCCTTCGCTTGGATCAAGGAATCTGTGCTTTCCCTCTAGGCTTTCCTCGAGGCTTTCCCACGAGGCTAACCCACAGAGCTGTCCCACGTGCCACCGTGGTGTGAGTTGATCCTCGGCTTGAAAGTGGAGGCAGTGCAGGGAAAACAGGTTTCCCTGGAATGGACTGAGACATCTTGGGGACTCTGGGAATGGTGGTACGACCCTGGAGTACTTCTCGCCTTTCCTTTTGAGAGCCCTTGCTCTTGAGATGCACGGGAACGCCAAAAAAACTTTCCTGACTAAGCAGGATAGGATCCTTCATCTCGAACTGCCAGGCTGAAACGGGTTTCCTCTGAATGTGAGTCTCCCCAGAGGAGTCACTCCTCGTCTCGAGTGGGGCATGCACGTGCCCTTCCTCCGAGCTGTAGCAGCAGTGTCACGCTTCCCTTCGCGTGGATCAAGGAATCAGGGCTTTCCCTCGAGGCTTTCCCATGAGGCTTTCCCACGTGGCTTTCCCACAGGGCTGTCCCACGTGCCACCGTGTTGTGAGTCGATCCTCGGCTTGAAAGTCGAGGCAGTGCAGGGAAAACAGGTTTCCCTGGAATGGACTGAGACATCTGGGGGACTCTGGGAATGGTGGCACGGCCCTGAAGTTCCTCTCGCCTTTCCTGTGGAGAGCGCCTCCTCTTGAGATGCGAGGGAACGCCGGGAATCTTTTCCGACCACGCAGGGAATGGATCCCTCCTCTCGAGCTATAAGGTGGAAATGGGCTCCTCTGGATGTGGGCGGGACTCTCGTGCTTCCTCTCGAGTGGAGCCGGGTATGTCGGGAACTATTTGAGTTGCAGCAAGGGTGTGAAAGACCCTTTGGAAGTTCCAGATGTTAGATGTGATTAGCCTCGAGACGCCTCAGCGGAAACGAGCCTCATCTCGCCTGGAGGGGAGAACCTCCTGGATTTTCTCGAGTTGTGGCAGGTGCTCTCGACTTACGACGAGGACCTCAGGACCCGCTCTGGTGCCTCAGGAAAGGCCAATCCCCATGCGAGTTGCTCGGGGGCCTCTCGGGATTCCTCTCCCGTCGATGCCGGGGCCTAAGACTTGTGTGAAGTCGTGCCGGAACCGGAGGATTCCTCTCCAGTGCTGACATGGATCTTGGGGTACTTCTGGAGTCTCCCCAGGGAAGTCAGTCCTCGTCTCGAGTGGGGGCATGCACGTGCGTTTTCCTCCCGAGCTTGTAGCTGCCAGTGTCGCGCTTCCCTTCTCGTGGATCAAGGATCTGTGGCTTCCCCTCTAGGCTTTCCCACGAGGCTTTCCCACAGGCAGTCCACGTGTCACCGTGGTGTGAGTCGATCCTCGGCTTGAAAGTCGAGCAGTGCAGGGAAAACAGGTTTCCCTGGAATGGACTGAGACATCTGGGGGACTCTGGGAATGGTGGCACGACCCTGGATTTCCTCTTGCCTTTCCTGTGAGAGTGCCTCCGCTTGAGATGCGACGGAACGCCGGAATTCTTTCCCGACCACGCAGGAAAGGATCCCTCCTCTCGACCTAGGAGGCGGAAACGGGTCTCCTCTGGATGTGGCGGGACTCTCGTGCTTCCTCTCGAGAGGAGACGGGTATGTCGGGCAACTTCTTGAGTTGCAGCAAGGTTGTGAAGGACCCTTTGGAAGTTGCAGAGGTTAGGTCTGATTACCCTGAGACGCCTCAGCACAAATGGGCCTCATCTCGCCTGGAGGGGAGAACCTCCTGGATTTTCTCGAGTTGCGGCAGGTGCTCTCGTTTTACGACGGGGACCTCAGAGTCCCGCTCTGGTGGCCTCAGGAAAGCCAGTCCCCATGCGAGTTGCTCGGGGCCTCTCGGATTCCTCTCCGTCGATGCTGGGTCCTCCTAAGACCTTGTGTGGAGTCAGTTTCCGACCTGAGGATTCCTCTCCAGTGCGGACATGGATCTTGGGCTACTTCTGGAGTCTCCTCAGCGGAGTCAGTCCTTGTCTCGAGTGGGCGGCATGCACGTGCCGCTTTCCTCCCGAGCTGTAGCAGCAGTGTCACGCTTCCCTTCGCTGTGGATCAAGTGATCAGGGGCTTTCCCTCGAGGCTTTCCCACGAGGCTTTCCCACGAGGCTTTCCCACAGGGATGTCCCACGTGCCACCGTGGTGTGAGTCGATCCTCGGCCTTGGAAAGTCGAGGCAGTGCCAGGGGAAAACAAGTTTCCCTGGAATGGACTGAGACATCTGGGGACTCTGGGAATAGTGGCACGACCCTGGAGTTCCTCTCGCCATTCCTGTAGAGAGCGCCTCCTCTTGATATCGCCGACCGGAATGCCAGGAATTCTTTCTCGACCACGCAGGGAAAGGATCCCGCCTCTCGAGCTAGGGGCGGAAACGGGGCTCCTCTGGATGTTGGCGGGACTCTCGTGCTTCCTCTCGGAGTGGAGACGGGTAAGTCAGGGAACTTCATGAGTTGCAGCAAGGGTGTGAAGGACCCTTTGGAAGTTCCAGAGGTTAGGTGTGATTAGCCTCGAGACGCCTCAGCACAAATGGGCCTCATATCGCCTGGAGGGGAATCTCCTGGATTTTCTCGTGTTGCGGCAGGTGCTCTCGACTTACGACGGGGACCTCAGGGACCCGCTATGTTGGCCTCAGAAAGGGCCAGTCCCCATGCGAGTTGCTCGGGGGCCTCTCGGATTTCCCTCTCCCGTCGAATCGTGCGGCCTAAGACCTTGTGTGGAGAAAGTGCCAGGAACCTGAGGATTCATCTCACTAGTGCTGACATGGATCTTGGGAGTACTTCTGGAGTATCCCCAGGGGAGTCAGTCCTCGTCTCGAAGTGGGGGCCTGCACGTGCGCTTTCCTCTCGAGCTGTTCCAGCAGTGTCACGCTTCCCATTCAGCGGGATCAAAGGAATCTGTGGCCTTTCCCTCGAGGTTTCCCACGAGGCTTTCCCACGAGGCTTTCCACAGGGCTGTCCCACGTGCCACCGTGGTGTGAGTCGATCCTTCGGCTAGAAAGTCGAGTCAGTGCAGGGAAAACAGGTTTCCCTGGAATGGACTGAGACATCTGGGGGACTGTCTGGGAATGGTGCCACGAACCCTGGAGTTCCTCTCTGCCATTCCTGTGGAGAGCCGCCTCCTCTTGAGATGCGGACGGAACACTGGGGAATTCTTTCCCGACCATGCAGGAAAGGATCCCTCCTCTCGAGCTAGGAGGGCAAACGGGCTCCTCTGGATGTGGGCGGGACTCTCGTAGCTTCCTCTCGAGTGGAGACGGGTATGTCGGGGAACTTCTTGAGTTGCAGCAAGGGTGTGAAGGACCCTTTTGAAGTTCACAGATGTTAGGATGTGATTAGCCTCGAGACGCCTCAGCGGAAATGGGCCTCATCTCGCCTGGAGGGGAGAACCTCCTGGATTTTCTCGAGTTGCCGACAGGTGCTCTCGACTTACTGGGGACTGCAGGACCCACTCTGGTGGCCTCAGGAAAGGCCAGTTCCCCATGCGAGTTGCTCGGGGGCCTATCGGGATTCCTCTCCCGTCCGATGCAGGGGCCTAAGACTTTGTGTGGAGTTCGGTGCCGGAACCTGAGGATTCCTCTCCAGTGCTGACATGGATCTTGGCGTCCTTAAAGGCGAGATGAGGCCCATTTGCGCTGAGGCGTCTCGAGGCTAATCACACCTAACCTCTGGAACTTCCAAAGGGTCCTTCACACCCTTGCTGAAACTCAAGAAGTTCTCCGACATACCCCGTCTCCACTCGAGAGTATCAACATCTTCCTGCCCACTTTCAGAGGAGCACCGTTTCCACCTCATAGCTCGAGAGGAGGGATCCTTTCCCTGCGTGGTCTGGAAAGCATTCCCGGCGTTCCAGTCGCATCTCAAGAGGAGGCCCTCTCCACAGGAAAGGCGAGAGGAACTCCAGGGTCGTTCCACCATTCCCAGAGTCCCCCCAGATGTCTCTGTCAATTCCAGGGAAACCTGTTTTCCCTGCACTGCCTCGACTTTCAAGCCGAGGATCGACTCACACCACGGTGGCACGTGGGACAGCCCTGAGGAAAATCTTCGTGGGAAAGCCTCGAGGGAAAGCCACAGATCCCTTGATCCACCCGACGGGAAGTGTGACACTGCTGCTACAGTTCGTGAGGAAAGCTCACGTGCATGCACCCACACGAGATGAGCACTGACTCCCCAGGGGAGACTCCAGAAATACGCCAAGACCCATTTCAGCACTGGGGAGGAATCCTCAGGTTCTGGCCCCGACTCCACACAAGGTCTTAGGCCCTAACATCGAGGGGAGAGGAATCCCGAAAGGCCCCCTTGCAACTCCCATGGGCACTGGCCTTTCCTGAGGCCACCAGAGCGGATCCCTGAGGTCCCCGTCTTAACTCGAGAGACCCTGCCCAACTCTAGAAAATCCAGGAGGTTCTCCCCTCCAGGCGAGATGAGGCCCATTTCCTCTGAGGCGTCTGGAGGCTCATCACACCTAAACTCTGGAAATTCAAAAGGGTCCTTGCTGCAACTCAAGAAGTTCCCTGACATACCCGTCTCCACTAGAGAGGAAGCACGAGGGTCCCGCCCACATCCAGAGGAACCCCCGTTTCCGCCTGGCAGCTTGAGATGAGGGATCCTATCCTGCTTAGTCAGGAAAGATTTTTCTGCGTTCCCGTGGCATCTCAAGAGTAAGGGCTCTCAATAGGAAAGGCGAGAGGAACTCCAGGGTCGTGCCTCCATTCCAAGAGTCCCCCAGATGTGTCAGTCCATTTCAGAGGAACCTGTTTTCCCTGCACTGCCTCGACTTTCACGCCGAGTATCGACTCACACCATGGTGGCACGTGGTACAGCCCTGTGGGAAAGCCTCGTGGGAAAGCCTCGAGGGAAAGCCACAGATCCCTTGATCCCCGTGACGGGAAGCGTGACACACCTGCTACACTGTCCCTGAGGTCACGGTCGTATGTTGAGAGCACCTGCCGCAACTCGAGAAAATCCAGGAGGTTCTCTGCTTCAGTCGAGATGAGGCCCATTTTCTCTGCGGCGTCTCGAGAGTAATCACGCCTAAAGTCTGGAACTTCCAAAGGGTCCTACACACCCTTGCTACAACTCAAGAAGTTCCCAGACATACCCGTCTCCACTCCAGAGGAAGCACGAGGGTCCGGCCACCGCCAGAGGAGCTCCGTTTCCTCCTCCAAGCTCGAGATGAGGGATCCTTCTCTGCTTCCTCGGGAAAGAATTTCCGACGTTTCCGACGCATCTCAAGAGGAGGCGCGCTGCACAGGAAAGGCGAGAGGAACTCATGGGTCGTGCCACCATTCCAAGAGTCCCCCAGATGTCTCAGTCCATTCCAGAGGATCCTGTTTTCCCTGCACTGCTTCGACTTGCACGGCGAGGATCGCGGTGGCAGAGGCGAGGATCGCGGTGGTACGTGGGAGAGCCCTGTGGGAAAGCCTCGTCTGAAAGCCTCGAGGGAAAGCCACAGATCCCTTGATCCACGCGATGGGAAGCGTGACACTGCTGCTACAGCACGGGAGGAAAGCGCACGTGCATGCCCCCACTCGAGACGAGGACTGACTCCCCTGGGGAGACTCCAGAAGTACCTCAAGATGCATGTCAGCCCTGGAGAGGAATCTTCAGGTTCTGGCCCCGACTCCACACAAGGTCTTAGGCCCTGGCATCGACGGGAGAGGAATAGCGACACGCCCTCTAGCAACTCGCATGGGGACTGGCCTTTACTGAGGTCACCAGAGCGGGTCCATGAGGTCCCCGTCGTAAGTCGAGAGCACCTGCCGCAACTCGGTAAAATCCAGGAGGTTCTCCCCTCCAGGCGAGATGAGGCCCGTTTCCACTGAGGTGTCTCGAGGCTAATCACACGTGACCTCTGGAACTTCCAAAGAGTCTTTCACAGTCATGCTGCAACTCAAGAAGTTCCCCGACATACCCGTCTCCACTCAAGAGGAAGCACGAGGGTCCCGGCCACATCCAGAGGAGCTCCGTTTCCGCCTCGTAGCTCGAGATGAGGGATCCTTTCCCTGCTTGGTCGGGAAAGAATTCCCGGCATTCCCATCGCATCTCAACGGGAGGCGCTCTCCAAATGAAAGGGGAGAGGAACTGCAGGGTCGTGCCACCATTCCGAGACTCCCCGAGACGTCTCAGTCCATTCCACAGGAACTTGTTTTCCCTTCACTGCCTCGGCTTTCACGCCGAGGATCGACTCACACCACCGTGGCACGTGGGACAGCGCTGTGGGAAAGCCTCGTGGGAAAGACTCGAGGGAAAGCCACAGATCCCTTGGTCCACGCAAGGGGAAGCGTGACACTGCTGCTACAGCATGGGAAGAATGGGCACGCTCATGCCCCACTCGAGACGAGGCCTCACTCCCTTGTGGAGACTCTAGAAGTACCCCAAAATCCATGTCAGTACTGGAGAGGAATCCTCAGGTTCCGGCCCCGACTCCACACAAGGTCTTAGGCCCCGGCATCGACGGGAGAGAAATCACGAGAGGCCCCCTAGGAACACGCATGATGACTGGCCTTTCCTGTGGCCGCCAGAGCGGGTCCCTGAAGTCCCCGTCGTAACTCGAGAGCACCTGCTGAAACTAGGGAATATCCAGGAGCCTCTCCATTCCAGGCGACATGAGGCCCATTTCCGCTGAGGCATCTCGAGACTAACCACACCTAACCTCTGGAACTTCCAAAGGGTCCTTCACACCCTTGCTGCAACTCAAGAAGTTCCCCGACATACCCGTTCCTCTTCACATTCTGCCATAATGGTGGTGTCATCTGCATATCTAAGTTTATTGATATTTCTACCGGCAATCTTGATTCCAGCTCATGTATCTTCCATCCCAGCATTTTTCATGATGTACTCTGCATATAAGTTAAATAAAACAGGGTGACGATATACAGCCTTGACATACTCCTTTTCCTTTTTGGAACCAGTCTGTTGTTCCATGTCCTGCCCTAACTGTTGCCTCCTGACCTTCATCCAGATTTCTCAAGAGGCAGGTTAGGTGGTCTGGTATTCCCATCTCTTTCAGAATTGTGGCTAAGACAACAGTATAAGGACCTTTCCGATGTCAGGCCAAGGAATTGTGTTTCCAGTCATTGAGCCACACCTGATCACTGAGCACAAATTCATGAATCTGTTCCTCAAGGGGGAATGATATTCTTTTTTATACAAACTTAGTTACCTGATTTATTACCTTACCTAATTGTTCCATCTGCTGTGAAATCCCACCCCCTTACTTGTGGCAAATCTGCTAACACCTGCCTCACTGTGGGAGGGGGTCTCCCATAGAAAATTTCATAAGGACAACAACTATGGAACGTGCGGTAACCCATAATATGAGTAAGTCTGCCGGAAGCAAGCCCATCCATGTACAGTCAGTTTCTATGATCCATTTAGAAAGTGTCTCTTCAAGAGTTTGGTTGTTTCTTTCCACCATTCCAGAACACTGGGGCCTATATGCTGTATGTAATTTCCACTGATATTTAGAGCTTCACATACCTGTTAATTAACGCGGCTACAAAGACAGGGCCATTGTCGGATTCTATACTGGTTGGAAACCCAAGTCTGGGAATTATTTCTCAAATCAGCGAGCTACTTCATTTTCTTTTTCAGATCAGGTAGGGAAGGCCTCTGCCCAACCGGAGAAGGTACCTACTATTCTAGTAAGTCATGATAACAGGTGACTGCCTTTGCTTCCCCGAAGGACACTCGCTTTCCCTGCATCCTGAGAACTCCACGTCTCAGCCAGTTGGAAAAGCGCTTCTTGGAGGTCATTATTCAGGGGCAATTTCCCCTGGAGCCCGGGGCCCTAGGAGCGGCTGCACACTCCCAGGGAAAGGCAGAGCCACAGCCACACATCCTGTCCCATCCCCTTTGCTCTGTAGGAGAGCTCTAGTGAGCCTAGGTCTGTCAGGAAAATTCTTGGCTCCTATGGGGCACATTCTATGTGTGAAACTGCATCCAGGACCTAGGGGCCACAGGGCGCCTGTTTCTCTCGGGGCAGAGGGGTGGGGGGCCTGAAGCAGTGCGGCCCAGCAACAGCTTCCACATCCATCCAATTGCTCTTTTCTTACCTCTGATAGAACTAGCTTTGTTCCAGCCTTTGACAATTTGGAGGCAAGCGGGCCCCACTTCCTCCCCAAGGAGGCATGGGACCTACTTTGAGTGGAAAGGCCCCTCACGGAGCTGAACCCAGGAAGGCACCCAGTCATGTCTGACACATTCCTGCATCCTGCTTCTTCATGAGCAATACCGCTATAAGCTAGGAATGTCTTTCCAAGGCTCAGAAAGGACAGGGGAGATGCATGGTGCTGCCTCTGGAATTTCGGTCCTCTGAGCAGACCTGGAGGTCTCCCCTTGAAGAAGCTCACCAGTTTCTTCCAAATACAGGCTTGCAAACACACACTGGGTGGCTGCCTCTTCTTCCCTGAAGCACGATCACTTTCCCCGCATCCTGTGAACTCTGCATCCCAGCCTGCTGGAAAAGCGCTTCTTGGAGGTCATTTTCAGGGACAATTTTCCCTGGAGCCCGGCCGTAGGGGCGCCCATGGTCGCTGGAAAGGCAGAGTCACATCACAGTCTGTTCTACCCCTTTTGCCCTGTAGGAGAGCTCTAGTGAGCCTAGGTCTTCAGGAAAATTCTTGGCTCCTACAGGACACACCCTGTGTGTTAACCTGCATATCGACCTAGGGCCACAGGCGCCTGTTCCTCTCGGGGGGACCCTGAAGTGGTGCGGCCCAGCAACAGCCTGAACATCCATCCGATTGCTCTTTCCTTCCTTCTGATAGAGCTAGCTTTGCTTCTCGCTTTGGCATTTCGGAAGCCAGAGAGCCCCACCGCTGTTGTCCTGGCGTCTATTGGAGGTACCAGGTCTATTGGACCCCAGCATGGCACCCGACCCCCTCAGACACACTCCCGCAGCCTCCTTCCCCATGGGCAGGACTGTTCTGACCTAGAATGTGTTCCCAAGCTCAGAAAATGCAGGGAGACACACGGCCCTGACTCTCGAACTGAGGCCGTTGGAGCAGGCCTGGAGTCTGACGTCTGAGACGCCAAACACTTGCTGCAAGATACAGGTGTGAAAACACACTCTCTGGGCTGCCTTTCCTTCCTCCAAGGAAGAGAGCTTTTCCAGTCTCCTCCGTGCTGAGTCATACAAGCTGCAAAGGTCTGGCTTAGAGGCATTTCTCAGCGGCAATGGCCCCTGAGGCCCTGCACCCAGGAGGGATCCTACCCTCCCAGGGGAAGTCAAAGCAACCTCCAAACAGCTGTTCTCTCATGTTTCCTCTGCAGGAGGGAGCTAGTGAGCCCAGTCTGTCTGGAACGTTCTTGGATCCTGCGGGGAAATCATCCTGGGAGCCCACCTGGATACCAGTCTAGGGGCTAAAATTTGCTGATTTCCTTCCTTGGAGCCCTAACGCAGTACGCCTGAGCACACCTGCGTGAAAATCCATCTGTTGCGTTTTTTCCTCTGACAGAGCGAGCTTTGCCTCCCCATTTTGGGATTCAGAGGCAGGTGGTGGCCTGCAAACTCCTTGCCTTTCGGCCGTCCATTGGAGGTTTGCAAGGTTGCCCTCGACCGGTGACCCCAGCCATTGACACCTGCCCCCCTCAGACACACTCCGCGCAGCCTGCTCCCCATGGCAGGACCTGCTCTCACCAGGATATGTGTTTGCAAGGCAGGAAACCTGGCCAGGGGAGACACAAGGCCCTGATTATCCTCTTCTGGGTG